>NC_067476.1:19202084-19502084 GCF_947179515.1 Apodemus sylvaticus
CAAACTGGTCTCGATGGAAAGAAAGAAAGAGGAGGAGGGAGGGGAATGGTTTGAGTGGTTAAGGAAGAAGGCTTGATCTGGGAATAGTTGGATGGAACAAATATGATCAAAACATGAATAAATTCTCATAGAAATAAAACTTCTTTCAAAAACTGTTTTGAAAGAGAAATTGGGGTAGGTATAAGAATGGACTTCAAACAACCCTGAGATTTCACCTTACACCAGTCAGAATGACTAAGGTCAAAAACTCAGGAGACAGCAGGTGTTGGCGAGGATGTGGTGAAAGAGGAACACTCCTCCACTGCTGGTGGGGCTGTAAGATGGTACAACCACTCTGGAAATCAGTCTGGCGGTTCCTCAGAAAACTTGACATGACACTTCCGGAGGACCCTGCTATACCTTTCCTGGGCATATACCCAAAGGATTCCCCAGCATGCAATAAAGGCACATGCTCCATTATGTTCATAGCAGCCTTATTTATAATAGCCAGAAGTTGGAAAAAACCCAGATGTCCCTCAAAGAAGGAATGGATACAGAAAATGTGGTATATTTACACAATGGAATACTACTCAGCAATTAGAAACAATTAATTCACAAAATTTTTAGTCAAATGGTTTGATCTTGAAAATATCATCCTAAGTGAAGTAACCAAATCACAAAAGAATACATATGGAATACAATCTCTGATAAGTGGATATTAATTAGCCCAGAAGCTCTGAATACCAAAGGCACAAATCGCATAACAAATGACTCCCATGAAGAAGTATGGAGAGGGTCCTGATCCTGGAAAGGATTGATCTAGCGTTGGAGGGGAATATAAGGACAGAGAAAAAGGAGGGAGGTGATTGGAGAATGGTTGGAGAGAAGAAGGTTTATGGCATATATGGGGAGGGGGGATCTGGGAAAGAGGAAATCATTTGGAATGTAAACAAAGAATATAGAAAATAAAAATATTAAAAAAGTGGACTTAGCACACAATGACCGTTCAATATGAAATATATCTGACATAAAACCAACATTTTTTATTCAATATTTTTTTATTTACATTTCAATGATTTCCCCTT
The DNA here is from genome assembly GCF_947179515.1 of Apodemus sylvaticus. NCBI lineage: Eukaryota > Metazoa > Chordata > Mammalia > Rodentia > Muridae > Apodemus > Apodemus sylvaticus. Next base: position 19,203,149 of record NC_067476.1, read on the forward strand.
CCCTGGCTTCCCACTCCCCCAAAGTCCGATAAGCCCTCTTCCCTCCTCTGTTCTCCCATCCACCCCTTCCCGCTTCCCTGATCTGGTATTGCCCTATACTGCTGCACTGAGCTTTTCCAGAACCAGGGGCCACTCCTCCATTCTTCTTGGACATCATTTGATATGTGGATTATGATTTGGGCATTCCAAGTTTCTAGGTTAATATCCGCTTATCAGTGAGTGCATACCATGATTGATCTTTTGAGACTGGGTTACCTCACTTAGTATGATGTTCTCCAGCTCCATCCATTTGTCTAAGAATGTTATGAATTCATTGTTTCTAATGGCTGAATAGTACTCCATTGTGTATATATACCACATTTTTTGTATCCATTCCTCCACTGAGGGACACCTGGGTTCTTTCCAGCTTCTGGCTTTTATAAATAGGGCTGCTATGAACATAGTGGAGCATGTATCCTTATTACATGCTTGAGAATCCTCTGGGTATATGCCCAGGAGTTAAAACCAACATTTTTAGTACACTTATATCATCACTGTACTACATGTAAGTCACTCATATATCTGAGAGGGTTAGCAAAGGTTTGGCATTGTATGAAACTGGATGAAATGTATTCAAAGGCTTTATTGCCAAATGTTAGGTGGTTTAAATAAATTGTGGCTGTACACAACTCATTAGAAAACTAAACTGTAATTATAACCCTTGTATATTGAGCATTCTTAATTATTTTTGCTTTTTATTCTTAACTAAATTTTGCTTTACTTATGAACAGTAAGTCTATAAACCTTCTGATAGCATGAATGTAACCTGTATAATTAATTATGAAGAACTTTGTACTTGAGATCTTAGATGTATCAGAAATTATGTACATAAAAGATTATTTTATTATATAATGTCTCTGCAAAAATAGCATTGGTAATGCAAATCTGAAAATAATTAACTCTACATCTTTTTCTATAGTTTCTCATGGAGACCATCACTAGTGGAAGTTGATTTAAATTTTGTACTTTGGTTATTGCTATCAGAAAATATAATCTGATATACTAAAGGAAAATTTCTAGGATAAACTCTGATTTTGCCATATTCCCCACATCTTAGGAAACACCAAAAATTTCTTTTAAGGCATAAAATAAAATGAGATCTAATTTTTTCTAAAAGAAGTGATGTGGTGACAGTTCAGTATTGGTATAATGACTTTATGTCTTCTACAACCAACAGTCTTCTATATTTTGTCAACCTGAGACCCTTATCTCATCATTTTTATCTCAAAACAGCTTTGCATACCAACTATCACATCCACATTTACATTGCAAATAGTGTGAAGGAGAAAGAGAAAGAGAGGGTAAATCTTTTCTGTTTTAAGTTACAATGTATTAAATTATCGTACTAGAACGAGATAGATTTATTCAAGATCACCTAAATAGAACCCAGGCCAAGACTGCGTACATGTTTTTGCCCTCTAGACCACTCCCGTATCCCTTCCCTATCATATATACCCCTTAAGAAAAATCATTAGTCTGAACATTAGCACAATAGATTAGATTTGCCTGCTAATACACATGAATATACATAATTATATCATATCTGTTTATAAAACAACTATTTTGATTTCTTGTCAAATATTGTGACAGGAAGTCATTATTATTTTTGGCAACTATTTTGTTCTTATAGATATGTAGCAATGTACTATAAGGATGCCACACAATTTACCAACTAGTTCTGCATTAGGCTAACAATAGACCGTTATTGTAATCAGTGCTTTTCTAAACACAGTTTTATATTTCTTTTTTGAAGTTATGCTATTTCTGTCAGGCATATAGTTATAAGATGGAAAGCTAGAACTAACTTTGTCTAGGTTAAGTTCATCTTACTGTTACTAAAATATTTCAAAAGTTCTACACCAATTTAAATCAGTCTAACACCTGCAACATTTAGTCATCTTATAGACTAAAACAAATGTTCTCAACTTCCACACTTTTGAACTTCTGGTTTTAATTCACTCCCTAAATGTGAGAATCATTTAATGTATTTAAAATTTCTGTTAGCATTTCTCTAGAAGTGTCTTTTGCCAGTTTTGCTTTTTACATTATATGCTTGAGATGGTCAGTTTTATTTGTCAAATTGATACAAATATAAAACCACTACGAAAGGAAATCAATGAAGAATTATCTAGATTAGTTTGGCATGTGAGCATGTCTATGGGGATTATTGTGATTACATTAATTGCATTGGCACTGTTCCCTAGAATTTTCTGAACTGTGAAAGAGTGAAGAAGGTAAGCTAGTACAAGCTCCCATGACTGACAGATGATTTAAAAATTTGCTACCTTGACTGCCTCTCATCAATGAACTGCAACGCAAATAAATCCTCTCACTTATGGTACTTTTGTTAAGATAGCCTACCAAAACAGTAAGAAACAAAATTCAGTGAACTTCTTTCTACCTTGTAAAAATAATCTACTTAGTCAAATATGCAACAGAAAAGTTTTATGAGTACTGCTTTGAGTCTATAGTAATTCAAAACATCACGGTAGAGGTACATGGCAGAGAAGGCTTGAGGAATTTCTGTTATTTAGTAGCAATAGCACATGATCTGGTATCAGTTTCTGTCTTAGGGTTTCTATTGTTCTGATGAAACAGGTAGTTGGTCTAAAGCAACTTGAAGACAAAAAGATTTATTTTATTTTACAACTCTCAGATCATATTCCATCACTGAGGAAGTCAGGGGAACTCAAGGCAGGAAGCTGGAGGCAACAACTGATACAGAGGCTTTGGAGGAGTACTACTTACTGGCTTTATCTTCAAGACTTGCTCATCCTGATTTCTTATACAGTTCAGGATATTTGTGTAGGTACGGTGCTACCTATAGTTACCCAAGCCCTCCTAGGTAAAGACACTTTTATAAGGCTGTTAACAAGTTCACTAATGAAGGAAAGAGAAACGGTAGGGGAAGATTATTTAAAAGGATTTCTAAGGCCCTAAGACATGAGTCAGGTATTGTGATGATTATTGTTGGATGTCAACTTGACTGCATCTGGAAAGAACTACAATCCAGAAGTGGAAGACACACTTGTGATTCAGATCTTGAGACTGAAAGACACAGGCTTCTGACCAGATCTTGACATGTAGATCTTGAGGCATAGTGACCATAAAAAAACTTAGGCCCAGGCAAGATAATATATGCCTTTAATCCCAGGAGACTGAGACAAGCAGATCTGTGAGTTCTAGGCCACCCAGGGATGAAGCAAGTTTATATTTATAATCTGGGATACACTTTCTGCTGGAGGTCTACTGGAAGAAGCATCACTCTTTGCCTGCTTGGATTTACTTGCCAGCATATCTGTTGGAACCTACGTCTTCAGGACTCCAGCTTACTCAGAATACAAGGTGAAACTACTAGCCTCATGGGACTGTGCAACTACTGGACTTCTCTTTCACAGCTGCCCATTGTTGGGCTAGTTGAACTATAGACTGTAAATCATTACAATAAATTCCCTTTATATAGATAAACATTCTATAATATCTGTGACTCTAGATAACTCTGACTAATACAGGCATCAAGAAAAAAAGGGTAGATTACCATTTAGTAACAAGAGCACTGTTTTTCAGAAATTAATGAAACAATTCAGAAAGGGAAAAATATACTCACAAATGTGGCTTGGAGAAGAGCAACTTTATATTTGTGAAACATGACATCTAAGTACCACCATCCTTTTTTTTTTTTTATTCGATATAATTTATTTACATTTCAAATGATTTCCCCTTTTCTAGCCCCCCCCCACTCCGCGAAAGTCCCGTAAGCCCCCTTCTCTTCCCCTGTCCTCCCTCCCACCCCTTCCCAGTTCCCCGTTCTGGTTTTGCCAAATACTATTTCACTGAGTCTTTCCAGAACCAGGGACCACTCCTGCTTTCTTCTTGTATCTCATTTGATGTGTGGATTATGTTTTGGGTATTCCAGTTTTCTAGGTTAATAACCACTTATTAGTGAGTGCATACCATGATTCACCTTTTGAGTCTGGGTTACCTCACTTAGTATGATGTTCTCTAGCTCCATCCATTTGCCTAAGAATTTCATGAATTCATTGTTTCTAATGGCTGAATAGTACTCCATTGTGTAGATATACCACATTTTTTGTATCCACTCTTCTGTTGAGGGATACCTGGGTTCTTTCCAGCATCTGGCAATTATAAATAGGGCTGCTATGAACATAGTAGAGCATGTATCCTTATTACATGGTGGGGAATCCTCTGGGTATATGCCCAGGAGAGTACCACCATCCTTTGATTGTAAAGAGTGAAGGGGTAGAAGAAGATTTGTAAGGAGGTAATAAAAAATGTGTTGGTCACAGTCAAATGAGAGGCAGGGTGAGACAGAAGGTGCCCACTGGATAAAACCTACAAACCTGCAGAGATACCAGTTAGCTTTCTGTATAATGCCTTCAATTTGTACCCTGCATGATTTCTATTCCAATAAGGTTTTAAAAAGCAATTAATGGATGTGATTTTTGTTTCTATGTGTGATATGTTGGTCTTTTGTCTGAAATAATTTATAATCATAATTAGAGATAAAGTTCTAAAAATCAGCTAGGTAATTTGGGTATCTATCACATAAATAAATATGTATACATGCATGTTTGTGTATGTGTATGAGTATATGTATACGCACACATATATATGTATATATGCATATGTATATGATTTAAATTAGTTAACAGGCTTCACATAGACATAAGGACATCATGCAGATCAAGAAGCAATTAGAAGGTCTCACAATGAGCAGTTTTATAAATATTCTGGAAGATTATCCTCTTTGGAATTAAAAGAATGATGATGTAGTGTCTATGTTTTCTATGAAACTGAACTTCAGTGTCATAGCATTCTTGACCTTTCCATTTTATAATTCAGCTCCTTTCTCATGTTCATGTTATTGTCTGAGGGTAACAGAGAAAAGTATTGTACCCTGCACATGGAGGGGAAGCTAGAACGCAGTTAAGACCTTTAAACACCTCAGAAATAGCTTTGTTCATTTAAAAAATTTATTATTATTGAGAGTGTAATATAATTATATAATCTCCCCCTTTCTTGTGAAACCTCCTGTAATACCCCTCTTTGCTCTCTTTCAGATTCACGGTCTCCTTTGCCAGGCACCAACCTCAGCTGAGATCAGGGTCTGGACAGGGTGGATGCCAGAGCAGTGAAGGGATAGAAGCATCAGATACCAGATGTGATTTGCTTCATGAGAGGAAGCGCATTTCAGTATGGCTTTTCCTAACCTGACAACCTTTGTCTCTTGCAAACTTTATTTATACACAGAATCATTTCCTCAGAAATTTTATTCATTGATTGCACAGCTTTTCTAAATACATTTTCTTCTAAAGTTGTCTCTGATAACATAAGAATATTGAAAAAGGAACAAAGCGAGCAAACAGAAATTTTATGAGAACTAAAATTTAACGTTATGAAAAAAATCAAATATCTTTAAACTCAATGTCTTCCTTAAAGTGTTGTAAAGCCTTGTGGCTACAGAAATGCTAGACAGGATGACTATTTGAATGTAATTTTGTTTCAGTTTGGCATAAGATTAATAGCTTAAAAGTTATTTCCTACTACCTATTATATAAAACTTAGCTTTTATATGCAAGTTCATTCTCTAATCTTTACTTAATTCTTCCTTTTCTCCCACTATATGTCTTTTATATTTAGTATAGGACCAATGTTCTTTTTCTTTGACTCTTAAAAATATTGTCCAGACCCTTTGTTTAAGCAAGGGTAGTCTATCAGTAAAGTTCTGGGTTTGACAAGTCTGTTCTGGAAGGTAGGCAGTTCAGTGAACCAGCATGCCTTCTCGATGTCTTTGCTTTTTACCCTTGTTTCAGTATGATTCCTATCTTTATTACAATTCTGTAAAGAATAGAAAAACATCAGGATTCCTAAAACTGCTTGCTTTGGCCTTCAGAAAAGTGAGGTGACCCAATCACAAAAGAACACACATGGGATGCAATCACTGATAAGTGGATATTAGCCCAGAAGCTCTGAATATCCAAGACACAATTAACATATCGAACGATTCCCAAAAAGAAGGGAGGAGAGGGCCCTGGTCCTGGAAAGGCTTGATGCAGCAATGTAGAGGCATACCAGGACAGAGAAGTGGGAGGGGGTTGATCTGGGACTAAGCGGAGGGAAGAGGGCTTATGGGACTTATGGGGAGGGGGGGAACCTGGAAAGGGGAAATCATTTGGAATGTAAACAAAGCATGTAGAAAATAAATAAATTAAAAGAATAATAATTAAAAAAGAAAAAAAAGTACCAAGGCTGGTCAAAAACTTGCATGATTAAAATATCTTCTTATTCATACAAGTTTCTATTTTTCTTTTTTTTCTTGGATATTTTATTTATGTACATTTCAAATGTTATTCCCTTTCCCGATTTTTCTCCCCACAAACCCCCTATCCCATCACTACTCCTCCTACTTCTATGAGCGTGTGTCCCCACCCACCCACTCCTGCCTCTCCGCACTCACATTCCCCTACACTGGGGCATAAAGCCTTCATGGGACCAAGGGCCTCTTTTCCCATTATGATGCCACACATATGGCTGGAGCCATGGGTCCCTCCAAGTGTATTCCTTGGTTGGTGGTTTAGACCCTGGGAGCTCTGGTAGGTTGATATTGTTGACAAGAAGTGCATGCTGGCAGGAGCCTATAGCTGTCTCCTGAGAGGCTCTTCTAGAGCCTGACATATACAAAGGCGGATGCTCACAGCCAACCATTGCACTGATCATGGGGTCCCCAATGGAGGAGTTAGAGAAAGGACTTAAGGAGCTAAAGGGGTTTGCAACCCCATAGGAAGAACAGTATCAAGTTTCTTGTTTCTAAAGTTGAACATTTAAAAACCTAGCAATTCAATTAAACTTTGTCAGGTTCTAGAATTTCCCTAAATTTTCTACTTTAATAATTCTTCTCAAATACTCTCTCTCATGCGTACTAACAATACTCATTAATGACCTAAATATTTATTTAAGTAATAACATCTAGGGAAATGCTCAATTTTTTGTTTTTTCCAGGGAACTTTCATTAATTTCATTCTTGTTTATACAAACTTTTTGTTATCTCAGTTCTAGCTTTTGGAAAGAAGCCTTTAACAGTGAGAAACAGAATTATAGTAAAAGGTGTGCTGTGAACATCCATCAGGGGCAGTGAAGGGTCAGTTCAGATTGTCCAAGCACCAGAGTGTTTTTAAACAGCGCCTTCAAGATGCTTGGCATCACCACTGCTCGCTCTCTCTCTCTCTCTCTCTCTCTCTCTCTCTCTCTCTCTCTCTCTCTCTCTCTCTCCCCCCCCCCCGCCCTCCCTCCCTCCCTCTCCCTTTCCCTCCCTCCCTCTCCCTTTCCCTCTCTCCCTCCCCCTCTCCCTCTCCCTCTACCCCCCTCTCTCTCTGTGTCTCTTTCTGTCTCTCTCTTCGTCTCTCTGCTTGTGTGTGTATACATATGTATTCCTAAATATAGTCTGCTCAATTTGTATAATGTATATTTTTAGGGCAGACAATTTGGTATTAAACAACCAATTGGTGATTTCTCCCCTTTATTATTTTAATACAGTATACAAGACATTTGCTTTTTCAAAAAATAAATATAGCTAGATAAAAATTTGCTCAGACTAGTTTTTAAAACATTTTCTTTAGACAAACACGTTTTCCCAATATACATAAGAAGCCAGAGAATCCTCAGTTAATATGAGGCAATGTGAGCAAAAATTAAACATGAATCTGAGGCTAATATTCTCCAACTCTTTGGTCTGTGGCCAGTAGTTCAACTTGAATCAGATTTTTTTTATTATAATTCATAATAATATCTATTCTTTGCAGTGGTTGTATAAAAATACAGCAATAATGTGGTACAATCCTAACAATGAATGTTGAAGTACAAAATAAAACTGTAAAATACAGCAGATATTTAAGTAAGAAAAATTCCACCTAATTTTATTTTGTTTCTCTCCACTTTTGGCATTGTCAGAAGAGTCAATCTACATCAGCGAAGTCTAAATCCATGTGAAATATAGTCCAATTTTTTTCACAGAAACTCCTTCATAGAATGTACAGAACAAGGAAAGGAAGAAATACATCTGTGATTCCCATCATGGAGGATGACATAATGAATCTTTTTCTAGTATCTCTTCTCACATGCTATACTTTTAATTGGGGGTAACAAAGTATGTATCAATGTTTCCATTCATTGCTACAGAAAATAATTATTTATTATATTGAAAAACTAAATACATACATAAAGCCTTTTATTAATGATCCCATTATACATATGCCATCAGAAGGCTCTTTTCTCTGGAATTATCAACAATATTTTCTTTTTGTTTTGTTTTGTTTTGTTTTCTTTTCTTTTCTTTTGGTTGGAAGACTTTCTATGACTCCTTATATTTCTTTTTTTTTTTAATTCGATATATTTTTTATTTACATTTCAAATGATTTCCCCTTTTCTAGCCCCCCACTCCCCGAAAGTCCCGTAAGCCCCCTTCTCTCCCCCTGTCCTCCCACCCACCCCTTCCCAATTCCCCATTCTGGTTTTGACGAATACTGCTTCACCGAGTCTTTCCAGAACAAGGGGCCACTCCTCCTTTCCTCTTGTACCTCATTTGATGTGTGGATTATGTTTTGGGTATTCCAGTTTTCTAGGTTAATAACCACTTATCAGTGAGTGCATACCATGATTCACCTTTTGAGTCTGGGTTACCTCACTTAGTATGATGTTCTCTAGCTCCATCCATTTGCCTAAGAATTTCATGAATTCATTGTTTCTAATGGCTGAATAGTACTCCATTGTGTAGATATACCACATTTTTTGCATCCACTCTTCTGTTGAGGGATACCTGGGTTCTTTCCAGCATCTGGCAATTATAAATAGACTCTGAAGAAGGAAATGGAAGAAGACCTCAAAAAATGGGAAAACCTCCCATGCTCATGGATCGGCAGAATCAATATAGTTAAAATGGCCATTTTGCCAAAAGCAATATACAGATTCAATGCAATACCCATCAAAACCCCAACTCAATTCTTCACAGAGTTAGAAAGAGCAATTATCAAATTCATCTGGAATAACAAAAAACTATTCTCAGCAACAAAAGAAAGTCTGGGGGAATCAGTATCCCTGACCTCAAGCAATACTACAGAGCAATAGTGTTAAAAACTGCATGGTATTGGTACAGTGACAGGCAGGAGGATTAATGGAACAGAATTGAAGATCCAGAAATGAACCTACACACCTATGGCCACTTGATCCTCAACAAAGAGGCTGAAAACATCCAATGGAAAAAAGATAGCCTTTTCAACAAATGGTGCTGGTTCAACTGGAGGTCAGCATGCAGAAGAATGCGAATTGATCCATCCTTGTCTCCTTGTACTAAGCTCAAATCCAAATGGATCAAGGACCTCCACATAAAGCCAGACACTCTGAAGCTAATAGAAAAGAAACTGGGGAAGACCCTTGAGGACATTAGTACAGGGAGAAAGTTTCTGAACAGAACACCAATAGCGTATGCTCTAAGATCAAGAATTGACAAATGGGACCTCATAAAATTACAAAGTTTCTGTAAGGCAAAGGAAACCATCAAGAGGACAAATGGGCAACCAACAAATTGGGGAAAGATCTTCACCAATCCTACATCAGATAGAGGGCTAATATCCAATATATATAAAGAACTCAAGAAGTTAGACTCCAGAAAACCAAACAACCCTATTAAAAATGGGGTACAGAGTTAAACAAAGAATTCTCACCTGAAGAACTTCGGATGGCAGAGAAGCATCTTAAATGCTCAACTTCATTAGTCATTAAGGAAATGCAAATCAAAAGAACCCTGAGATTTCACCTTACACCAGTCAGAATGGCTAAGATTAAAAATTCAGGAGACAGCAGGTGTTGGAGAGGGTGTGAAGAAAGAGGAACACTCCTCCACTGCTGGTGGGGTTGCAAATTGGTACAACCACTCTGGAAATCAGTCTGGCGGTTCCTCCGAAAACTGGGCACCTCACTTCCAGAAGATCCTGCTATACCACTCCTGGGCATATACCCAGAGGATTCCCCACCATGTAATAAGGATACATGTTCTACTATGTTCATAGCAGCCCTATTTATAATTATTTTATTTTTTTTATTCGATATATTCTTTACTTACATTTCAAATGATTTCCTCTTTTTTGACTCTCCACTCCCCGAAAGTCCCATAAACCCTCTTCCCTCTCCCTGTTCTCCCACCCACCCCTTTCCACTTCCCTGTTCTGGTAGTGCCCTAAACTGTTGCACTGAGCCTTTCCAGAACCAGGAGCCACTCCTCTGTTCTACTTGGACATCATGTGATATGTGGATTATGACTTGGGTAATCCAAATTTCTAGGCTAATATCTGCTTACCAGTGAGTGCATACCATGATTGATCTTTTGAAACTGGGTTACCTCACTTAGTATGATATTCTCCAGCTCCATCCACGTGTCCAAGAATTTCATGAATTCATTGTTTCTAATGGCTGAATAGAACTTCATTGTGTATATATACCACATTTTTTTGTATCCATTCCTCCATTGAGGGACATCTGGGTTCTTTCCAGCTCCTGGCTATTATAAATAGGGCTGATATGAACATAGTGGAGCATGTATCCTTATTACATGCTGGAGAATCCTCTGGGTATATGCCCAGGAGTAGTATAGCAGGATCTTCCAGGAGTGTCGTGCCTAGTTTTCTGAGGAATCACCAGACTGATTTCCAGAGTGATTGTGCCAGCTTGCAACTCCAGGAGCAGTGGAGGAGTGTTCCTCTTTCTCCACATTCTCGCCAACACCTGCTGTTTCCTGAGTTTTTATTCTAATCCATTCTGACTGGTGTGAGGTGAAATCTCAGGGTTGTTTTGATTTGCATTTCCCTAATGACTAATGATTTTGAGTATTTTTAAGGTGCTTCTCAGCCATCCAAAGTTCTTCAGGTGAAAATTCTTTGTTTAGCTCTGTACTCCATTTTTTAATAGGGTTATTTGGTTTTCTGGGGTCTAACTTCTTGAGTTCTTTGTATATATTGGATATTAGCCCTCTGTCTGATGTAGGGTAGGTAAAGATCTTTTCCCAATTTGTTGGTTGCTGATTTGTCCTTTTGATGGTGTCCTTTGACTTACAGAAACTTTGTAATTTCATGAGGTCCCATTTGTCAATTCTTGATCTTAGAGCATAAGCTATTGGTGTTCTGTTCAGGAACTTTTCCCCTGTGCCCCTGTCCTCAAGGGTTTTCCCCAGTTTCTTTTCGATTAGTTTCAGTGTGTCTGGTTTTATGTGGAGGTCCTTGATCCACTTGGAGTTGAGCTTAGTACAAGGAGATAAGAATGGATCAATTCTCATTCTTCTGCATGCTGACCTCCAATTAAACCAGCCTCATTTGTTGAAAAGGCTATCTTTTTTCCACTGGATGTTTTAAGCTTCTTTGTTCAAGATAAAGTGACCATAGGTGTGTGGGTTCATTTCAGGTTCTTCAATTCTAGTCCATTGATCCACTTGCCTGTCATTGTACCAATACCATGAAGTTTTTAACACTATTGCTCTGTAGTAATGTTTGAGGTCTGGGATACTGATTTCCACAGAAGTTCTTTTAGTGTTGAGAATAGTTTCAGCTATCCTGGGTTTTTTATTATTCCAGATGAATTTGAGAATTGCTCTTTCTAACTCTATGAAGAACTGAGTTGGGATTTTGATGGGGATTGAGTTGAATCTGTAGATTGCTTTTGGCAAGATGGCCATTTTAACTATATTAATCCTGCCAATCCATGATCATGGAAGATTTTTCCATTTTCTGAGGTCTTTTTCCATTTCCTTCTTCAGAGACTTGAAGTTCTTGTCATACAGATCTTTCACTTGTTTGGTTAGAGTCACACCAAGATATTTTATATTGTTTATGGCTATTGTAAACGGTTTCATTTCCATAATTTCTTTCTCAGCCTGCTTATCCTTTGAGTATAGGAAGGCTACTTTGAGTATAGAAAGGCTACTACTGAGTTGATTTTATAACTAACCAATTTGCTGAAGTTGTTTAGTCTTTTACTATTACATGTAATGACCATGTCTTAGATATTTTTCTTGTTGCTTTGATATGATAGTCTGAAAAAACTAACTTAAGGAAAAAAAGGTACGTCTTTGGCTCACATTTAGTAAGCTTACAGTCCACTATAGTTCTGAAATAAAGGCAACAGAACATTAAAACAAATAGTTTCATTGCCTCTGCAGTTGGGAAGAAGTGAGCAGTGAATACTTCTACTTAAATAGATTTCTCCTTTTTATGCAGTACAATATTTTAGACCAGGAAATGATTCTGTCTAGTTCCAGTGTGGATCTTCCTGCCTCAATTAACTTGATTAGGATAACATATCATACACAAGCCTGGCAACTAACCAAATCTGTATAATTATTCACAGATGTTCCTTGAGGCTGTGATTCCAGATCTTGTTAAACTAAACGTCAACACTAATAATCACAGGGCATTAATCACTGTTGTACACAACCTTTTTTTATGCTTATAAAATTAACTATTCAGGTTTCAATTATACTTTTTTTTCAGTTTTTAATAATAATAAATGTTATTTGTTTAATATGAATTACTTTTAAATTGCATTTAGAAAATATATCTAAAGGATAAATATATAATAATAACTAATTCACATTTTCAGAAGACTTTTTTCATAACTGTTGACAATGTATCATTTTCTTTTGAATGCCCCAACTCTACTTAGCACAGTATGTCACATACAAAGTCTGGTTTTATTTGAGTAAATTGATGTATGAGGTTAAAATCTAAGTCACTCCTCAAACTTAAGAAGTCGGCTATGTTAAAACAATTTATATTACAAAGTAGGTTTCTTAAAGACTAGTATGGCAATAATAATATAGGCAGAAAACCTGCAATAATTGGATACATAGATGTCTGTTCATTTCTGGACATAATTTATTTTGGAAGGAACATTTAACACTGGTGGCTCTCATGTTGCAATAGCAAAATAACATTTAAGATTGAAGACAGCACTGACCAGGCACACTACGGATAGATGGAAATCTCTGGAGCAAGTGAGTAGCAATTAACTATTAATATAGTAAATCTAGTGAATTATTAATCTAAAATCACATTTAATTAGTTCCATTATTCATTCAAATACATTAGATGTTTAAAAGCAAAAAGCAATCTGACTGCTCATTATTATAAAACTGAACTTATTTTAAACTTTAGATATACTTAATTGCATATTATTATAGTCATGAATATTTCTGTGCAGTGAAAGCCATGGCCTAAGTAAGATGAATATAGGTTCATAGTAACCACATAAGAACGGTCGGAGTCTTTCAATTCCAGTGCAATACTATTAATGCTTATTTATACTGTTAACAATTTAAAATAAAGAGTCACTCCTTACTTATTTCATGGTCTCCTTTTATAGTTATAAATTATACTACTTGTATTATAAAGATGCTTTTTGTAGCTACTTGTAGGTTGATTTGTGCTTTTTTAGACTTTCTTTGTTCATGATGTTTATAAAATATTTTATTTTATATATATGTTTATTTTTTCATTTTAAAAGCAGTTTTTTCTTTTTGTGTTTTTTTCATTTTTTCTTTGATTTGATATATTGATTATTTACATTTCAAATGATTTCCCCTTTTGTGGATCACCCCTCGCTGAAAGTCCCATAAGCCCTCTTCCCTCCCCCTGTTCCCCAAACAACCCCTTCCCACTTCCCTGTTCTGGTAATCCCCTACACTGCTGCATTGAGCCTTTCCAGGACCAGAGGCCTCTCCTTCCCTCTTCTTGGGTATCATTTGATATGTGGATTGTTTCTTGAGTATTCTGAGCTTCTGGGCTAATATGTGCTTAGCAGTGAGTACATACCATGTGTGTTCTTTTGTGATTGGGTCACCTCACTCAGGATGACATTCTTCAGTTCCACCCGCTTGCCTAAGAATTTTATGCATTTATTGTTTTTAATAGCTGAGTAGTATTCCATAGTGCAAATATATCACATTTTCTGTATCCATTCCTTCGTATCATATCCCAGAAAGAACATCTGGGTTCTTTCAGCTTTTGGCTATTAAGGCTGCTATGAACATAATGGAGCATGTCTTATTATATGCTGGGTATATGCCCAGGAGTGGTATAACAGGGTCCTCCGGTAGTATCATGCCTAGTTTTCTGAGGAACTGCCAGACTGATTTCCAGAGTGGTTGTACCAGCTTGCAACCCAACCAGCAGTGGAAGAGTGTTTCTCTTTCTCCACATCCTCGCCAGCACCTGTTTTCTCCCCAGTTTTTGAACTTAGCCATTCTGACTGGTGTGAGGTGAAATCGCAAGGTTGTTTTGATTTGCATTTCCCTGATGACTGAGGATGTTGATCATTTCTTTAGGAGCTTCTCAGTCATTTGATATTCCTCAGGTGAAAATTCTTTGATTGGCTCTGTACCCCATTTTTAATAGGGTTATTTGGCTCTCTGGAGTCTAACTTCTTGAGTTCTTTGTTTATCTTGGATATTAACCCTCTGTCAGATGTAGGATTGGTAAAGATCTTTTCCCAACTTGTTGGTAGCCATTTTGTCCTATTGATAGTGTTCTTGGCCTTACAGAAACTGTAATTTTATGAGGTCTCATTTGTCAATTCTTGATCTTAGAGCATAAGCTATTGGTGTTCTGTTCAGGAAATTTTCCCCTGTGCCCATGTGCTCAAGGCTCTTCCCCAGTTTCTTTTCGATTAGTTTCAGTGTGTCTGGTTTTATGTGAAGGTCCTTGATCCACTTGGAGTTGAGCTTAGTACAAGGAGATAAGAATGGATCAATTTGCATTCTTTTGCATGCTGACCCCCAGTTGAACCAGCACCATTTGTTGAAGAAGCTATCTTTTTTTCCACTGTATGGTTGTAGCTCCTGTGTCAAAGATCAAGTGACCATAGGTGTGTGGGTTCATTTCTGGGTCTTCAATTTTATTCCATTGATCTACCTGTTTATCACTGTACCAACACCATGCAGTTTTTAACACTATTGCTCTGTAGAACTGCTTGAGGTTGGGGATTCTGAGTCCCCTAGAAGTTCTTTTAAGGTTGAGAATAATTTTAGCTATCCTGGGTTTTTTCTTATTCCAGATGAATTTGAGAATTGTTCTTTCTAACTCTATGAAGAATTGAGTTGGGATTTTGATGGGGATTTCATTGAATCTGTATATTGCTTTTGGCAGGATGGGCATTTTTACTATATTAATCCTGCCAATCCAGGAGTATTGAAGATTTTTCCATCTTCTGAGGTCTTCTTTAAATTCTTTCTTCAAAGACATGAAGTTCCTGCCATACAGATCTTTTACTTGTTTGGTTAGACTCACACCAGGATACTTTATATTATTTGTGGCTATTGTGAAAGGTGTCATTTCCCTAATTTCTTTCTCAGCTTGTTTATCCTTTGAGTATAGGAAGGCTACTGATTTGCATGAGTTAATTTTATATTCAGTCACCTTGCTGAAGTTGTTTATCAGCTGTAGAAGTTCTGTGGTGGGGTTTTTTTGGCTGCTTAATTATACTATCATATCATCTGCAAATAGTGATAATTTGACTTCTTCCTTTCCAAGTTGTATCCCCTTGAGCTTCTTTTGTTGTCTAATTGCTCTAGTTAGAACTTCAAGTACTATATTGAATAAATATATATATATATATGGAGAGAGCAGCTTTGTCTAGTCCCTGATTTTTGTGGGATTGCTTCAAGTTTCTGTCCATTTAGTTTGATGCTGGGGACTGATTTGCTGTATATTGCTTTTATTATGTTTAGGTATGGGACTTGAATTCCTGTTCTTTCCAAGACCTTTAACATGAAAGGATGCTGATTTTTGTCAAATGCCTTTTCAGCATCTAATGAAATGACCATGTGGGTTTTTTCCTTTGATTTTGTTTATGCAGTGGATTACATTGATGGATTTTTGTATATTGAACCATCCCTGCATCTCTGGGATGAAGCCTACCTGATCATGGTGAATGATTATTTTGATGTGTTCTTGGATTTTGTTGGCAAGCATTTTATTGAGTATTTTACATTAATATTCATAAGGGAAATTGGTCTAAAGTTTTCTTTCTTTGTTCGATCTTTGTGTGGTTATACTAAAGTATCAGTGAAATTGTGGCTTCACTGGGTAGTGTTCCTTCTGTTTCTATTTGTGGAATAGTTTGAGGAGTGTTGGTGTTAGGTCTTTGAAGGTCTGATATAATTCTGTACTAAAATCATCTGGTCCTGTGCTTTTTTTTGGTTGGGAGACTGTCAATAACCATTTCTATTTCTTAAGGGGTTATGGTACCAATTAGATGGTCTATCTGATCCTGATTAAACTTTGGTAATGGGTATCTGTCTAGGAAATTGTCCATTTCCTCCAGATTTTCCAGTTGTGTTGAGTATAGGCTTTTGTAGTAGGATCAGATATTTTTTGAATTTCCTCAGTTTCTGTTGTTATTTCTCCATTTTCATTTCTAATTTTGTTAATTTGGATACTATGTCTGTGTCCTCTGGTTAGTCTGGCTAAAGGTTTATCTATCTTGTTGATTTTCTCAAAGAACCAGTTCCTGATTTTGTTGATTCTTTGTATAGTTCTTTTTATTTCAACTTGGTCCGGAGTTTGATGATTTCCTGCCTTCTACTCCTCTTGGATGTATTAGTTTCTTTCTGTTCTAAAGCTTTCAGGTGAACTGTTAAACTGCTAGTATATATTCTCTCTAGCTTCTTTTTATAGGCACTCAGAGCTATGAGTTTTCTCTTAGCACTGCTTTCATTATGTCCCATAAATTTGGGTATGCTGAGCCTTCATTTTCACTAAATTCTAAAAAGGTTTTGATTTCTTTCCTTATTTCTCCCTTGACCAAAGAATCATTAAGTAGAGCATTGTTCAGCTTCCAGGTGTATGTGGGCTTTCTGTTGTTTTTGTTGCTATTAAAGTCCACTCTTACTCCATAGAGATTTGAGAGGAGGCATGGGATTAGTTCGATTTTCTTGTATCTGTTGAGGTCTATTCTGTGACCAATTATATGGTCAATTTTGGAGATGGTACCATGATTTTCCAGCCTTTTACTCTGAGGTAGTGTTTGTCTTTGACACTGAGATGCATTTCCTGTATGTAGCAAAATGTTGGGTCCTGTTTACATATCCAGTCTGTTAGTCTATGTTTTTTTATTGGGGAATTGAGTCCATTGATGTTAAGAGATATTAAGGAATAGTCATTATTGTTTCCTGCTATTTTTGATGTATTTTTTATGTTTGTGTGGTTATCTTCTTTCGGGTTTGTTGAAAAAAGATTGATTTCTTGCTTTTTCTAATGTGTAGTTTCTCTCCTTTTGTTGGTGTATTCCATTCATTATCCTTTGAAGGACTAGATTTGTGGAAAGATAGTGTGTAAATTTGTTTTTGTCATGGAATACCTTGGTTTCTCCATCTATGGTAATTGAGAGATTTGCTGGATATAGCAGTCTGTGTTGGCATTGTGTTCCCTTAGAGTCTGTATGACATCTGCTCAGGCCCTTTTGGCTTTAATAGTCTCTGGTGAGAAGTCCAGTGTAATTATGATAGGTCTACCTTTATATGTTACTTGATCTTTTTCCCTTACTGCATTTAGTATTCTTTCTTTGTTTAGTATATTTGGTGTTTTAATTATTATGTGACAGGAAGAATTTCTTTTCTGGTCAAATCTATTTGGAGTCCTGCAGGCTTCTTGTATGTTCATTGGCATCTCTTTCTTTAGGTCAGGAAAGTTTTCTTCTATAATTTTGTTGAAGACATTTACTGGCCTGTTAAGTTGGAAATTTTCACTCTCTTCTATACCTATAATCCTTAGGTTTGGTCTTCTCATTTTGTCCTGGATTTCTGGATGTTTTGGGTCAGGAGATTTTTGCATTTTTCATTTTCTTTGACTAGTGTATCAGTACTTTCTATGGTATCTTCTGCATCTGAGATTCTCTCTTCTGTCTTTTGTATTCTGTTGTTGATGCTTGGATTCATGACTCCTGACTTCTTTCCTGTTTTCTATGTCCCGAGTTGTTTCCCTTTGTGATTTCATTATTGTTTTTACCTCCATCTTTAGATCTTTTATTACTTTGTTTAATTCACCTGTTTGTTCACATCTCTTTTGTTGTGTTTTCCCTTAGTTCTTCAAGGGCTTCTCCCTGTTTACATGTGTTTTCCTGTATTTCTTTAAGGAATTTATTTATGTCATTCTTTAAGCCCTCCATAAAGCCCACCATCAGCATCATGACCTATGATTTTAAATCCAAATCTTGCTTTTCTGGTGTGTTGGGTTATCCAGGACTTGCTGTTGTGGGAGAATTGGGTTTGGATGGTGCCATTATCACCATGATTTCTTTACTGACATTCCTTTGTTTGCCTTTTCCATCTGCTTATCTCTGGTAGTAGTTGGTCCTGTCATTGACTGATGCTTGTCCCTCCTGTGTGTCTGTAAGCCTATCTCAGTACCCCCGGGTGACCAACTTTCCCCTGGCACAGACTGATGTGGGGCTGCCCAGCTCCTGTGTGAGGGTCGGGCCCTGGCAGACCGAGTCACAAGTGATCTCACATTTGGGTGTTCTCTGTAGTGTTCCTGGCTGCATCAGCCCACTCAGTTGCAGGAGAGAAGATGGTGGCCTCACCTCTAGTCGTGGGACTCAATGCAGAGCAGATATCCCCTAGCCGACTAGGTACACAGATGGCTGTGGTAGCACTGCTCAGCTCCTGGGTTCAGGTGGGACCCTGGCGGGGTGTGTCCTGAGAGTAGAAGCGCTCTTCTATTCTGGTTATCCCTGAGTACCTGTCTGCCCCTCTATACAGTCGCAGGAGCAAAGATGGCGGAGCCTCACCTCTAAGTGCAGGACTCCCTCTAACTGCGTCTCTGTGGGGAAATGACCCCTGTCAGGGTAGGTGCCCAGATGGCTGTGGTGCTATCGAGCTCCTGGGTACAGGTAGAGTCCTGGGGGGGGGGGTGTCCCAAGTGATCTTCTACTCAGGTTATCCCTGTGTACCTGTTTGCCCCTCTACACAGTCACAGGAACCTATTTGTTTATTTTTATACTTACCCATTACCTATATAGTTCTTGTTTATCATAAAGTCACCAGTTAAAATGGACTCAAAAAACAAATATTGTAAAGATGAATTTATACTGGATTAGAATCTGCTATATATGTTATGAACATGCTTTTCACTTAATTTAACAAATTATGAGATGTGAATATTATAAAAACTCTGACTGAAGATTACATTACAGTGTTGTGATCCTTTTTGACCACATACATATATAAGAAACCTCTTAAAGCAAAAGAAAACAGAATTTAATATAGATTTTGTTGTAATATTTTGTATCTGAGCATTTGATTTAAAACAATAAAACATAAAAGCAAAATTTTAAAAGAAAATAATGCCTCATCTGTTTATGACTTTAGGAAAGTGTTTATTACCTTTTGAAATATAAATGCTGACCCTGATTTTCAGAGCAAAATCTTTTCGATTTTCTATTAAAGATCTTCTTTCTCAGCATAACTATGCTTGCTATAATTTATAGATGTCCATGGCTTAGAGCAGAAATGAAATGTGTCAATACTGTATAAGTAAGCATAAGGCTGCCAGGATATTGAAAGCAAAGGAAAAAAATACTGTTTCATGTTTGGTGCAAAAAAAGTAAGAGTACAGATTCATTTAATAAAGTTAAAACAATTTGAATAGTATAAATGTTATCGACACAATTTCTGTAAGAACAAAATGCATGCCCAAGTTGAAAAAAATGTTAGAAGTATAACATTTTCATATTATGAAGAAATATCTCTTTGTTCCGTGCTCAGAGAAAGTCAACAAAAGTTCAAACTATAAAGTGACATTAAATCTTAATTACTCTTTGTGAAACCACCAAAACTATTTTGTAGTTATATTTATTTGGGAAAGCAGGTTAATAGTTATTTTGTTCTAGGTTTTAGTACTTACCCAGTGAGAAGCTATAAAATAAAAGATCTTATGGGGTATCAGTAAAGTCAAGGTTCTTAAATGGTTTTTCTTTTATGAAATGATTAGTTCGTCCAGTTTGTAGCAGAAATAGATAGCTTATCCTAATGGAATATTAAATGAGTGAGTTTAATAATCCACCAAAAGCCAAAATGGTTTGAAATAAATTAGTGTATGTAAGCATTTTGAACTGAATCCCTGACTCCCAGTATACTTTCTTAACTGCCACCCCACCCATCATGCTCATATAAGACAATCTGAAGCCTAAGCCCAGAATTTGAACTGAACCTCTAAGATGGATCCCCAGTTCCAGTTCATACTGCCCTATGCCCTGTCAGCCATACCTATGAATGACAATTTATCTATCCTCTGAACTGACAGCAACCACATCCATTGTTGGGCTACGGATTATATGGAAACTAACCAAGAAGACTAATTAAATTAGTTTTCTAGTACCAGTACCATCCATTTCACTTCCTAGCTTGCCTTTCTGTGACCATGTGGAGTCTGAACCTGCAAAGCCCAGAGTAACCTCCAGACTTAAAAGCAAGCATTCATCAGCTTGACAACTTCAAAAGCTGGGAGAGCACACAAGGATCTAAACACCCACTCAACAAAGGTGAGACAAATATTCATACTACAGAAGGCCACAAACATCCTATCTACAGATACCTAAATTCCAGAACAAAAACACAACCATAAACAAGATTCCTTTTCTAGAAATCAGCATTTCCAAGAAGAACAACTGATCCACAAGACAGAAATTCAAAATAGCAATTTCAAACACGTTTAAGGAGATGAAAGAAGATACAAATAAACAAAATTTAATGAATATTTAAAACTTGAAAAATAGAATTTAGTAAAGAGAATCTCTTAAGAAAAGCAAGGCAGAAATAAAACTCAAAATGAAAACTTAGGAAGTCAAGAAAAATGTTCAGAGAGAAGCCTCACCAGAAGAGTAGAATAAGTCAGTGGTTCTCAACTCATGGGTTGCAAATTCCACTCCCACATATCAGAAAATACAAATATTTAGATAACTATTCATAAGAATAGCAAAATTACAATTATGAAATAGCAATGAAAATAAGTTTTGGTTGGAGTCACTACTACATGAGGAACTGTGTCGAAGGGTCATAGAATTTGAAAGACTGAAAACAAGTGGTCTAAGAGACTATCAGGTACAGAAAATAAGGTAGAAGAAATAGTGGAGAAAATGTTAACTCCAAAAATATCCAGGTATAAATATCCAGGAAATTGGAGACGCTGTGAAAGACCAAACATACAAATAATAATAGGCATAGAAGGATAATAAACCCAGATCAAAGATAGAAAATATTTCAACACAATTATAGATTTCCAAAAGGTATGCCTATTGTGGTGTAAGAACATACAGAAAACAAATAGGATCTGAAAAGTACAACATTCCAAATGTATATAAATTCAAGAAAGAATACTGAAAGCTATAAGGGAAATATACCGGAGTACTATGTCCAGAAAAACAAAAAAACTAAACAAAACTACTAGTTATACTCAAAGGAGAAAGGAAAATAGATATTGACAAAAATTCAATTAAAGTAATTTATGTCCACTAAATCAGCTTTACAGGGGATACTAGAAGGAATACTTAAATCTAAAGGGAAGATTAACAAATTCAACTGAACACAAAAGAATGATTCCAGAACTGTTAACAAAAAAACCAACCAACCAAAGAAACAAGCCAAAAACCAAAAAGAAACCAAAACCTAAGAAAATCAAGAAATAGCCGGGCGGTGTTGGTGCACGCCTGTAATCCCAGCACTCCGGGTGGCAGAGGCAGGTGGATTTCTGAGTTCGAGGTCAGCCTGGTCTACAGAGTGAGTTCCAGGACGGCCAGGGCTACACAGAGAAACCATGTCTCAAAAAATCCAAATCCAAAAAAAAAAAAAAAAAAAAAAAGCCAAAGAAAATCAAGAAATAACATAACAAGAATTAATAAACATGGCTCTATAATGGTCTCAGTTCGCTCAATAAAAAGACAAAGACTAACAGTCTACATTACATAGATGGATATGTCTATCTCTTGCTTCCAAGAAACTCACTTCATAATTAAGGACAAATGCCAGCTTAAAGGATGGAGGAAAGTATTCTAAATAAATGTAATAAAGAAACGAGGACGCATAGCTATTTTAACATCAGGAAAGAAACAAATACAAACCAAAACTAGTCAGATGGAACAGAAAATGATATTATATACCCATGAAAGGAAAAAGTATCATGATACTATAACAAGTATAATAAATAACGAATCACTTCATAGACGAATCACTTTTAAATCTAGAATAACACATCAACCCTAGCATCATGATTCATAGAGGATGATTTCCATATTCAACACTCATCAATAGACAAATTATTCAGATGAAAAATAAGAAAGACAATAGAGTGAAATAATATCATAAATCAGATGGATCTGACATATGTATATAATATTCTACTGAAACACTAGAATGTTTTATGGCATGTGGTCATGTGTCTGTGACTCACAAAGGGCCCGTTGGGCAGCTGTTCTATGACAGCTGGTACAAATAGTTGTTATGACCTTACCTTTTCCTGCCTTATGTTTTCTTTCAGCATCTGAGGTTAGATTGAGGTTTCTCGTATCAAAGATTTCTAAGAGCTTACAGATTGTTCTAATGAATTTTTGAAACATATATTTGGCATCAGGACAATGTAATTCAATCACATTCTCTCAGTTAAATCAAGTCACAAACTCAGAATTTTACTCATATCAATAATTTTACTTATTTATAAGAAGTTCTACTAGATTATGTTTCAAAATTGGATTGTAATAGTATCACACCCTTGTACATTCTTTCTTTTCTATTGACTTACAATGGAAATATAGCAAGTTTTATCAGATTTAAATTTATAATTAAATTTTGTTTCTGAAAAAAGATGGGTAATATTGTACTTTTGAATATTCTACAATTTGTTTACCCATTTGTGTTTGGAGTCCTGAAAATCCTGCATAAATACATTTGTCTCACAATTTTTCTCATCCGAAAGCTTGTAACATATTCACCTCTGCATGGAATTGTGAGGGCTTAAAGTTCGAACTTAATATATTTAATTTTAGGGTTGTGTTACTGGGATCAGGTGGACACTGCTAAGTCTTATTATATATTCTCACTTTATCTGCCAACTTAGCAGATATTGATCTCCTGTCTTTACAGGGCCCAGTAGAGCCTCAAATAAAACTGCTAGAACATCCAAATAAAACATACAAAGAAAACTGCTAGAATTTGGAAAAAGAATCTCCTACTTACTCAATTCCCCCACACAAGTTCTCTGACTGAAAGGATACTGACTCAGTCATCTCTGAATAAGTGGTGGTGGGGGGGTTCAGTCCTGTCTTCTATTGAGCTGGAAATCCATTACTTAGCTCTATACTGGCATTGTCTGTTTGCATACAAGAGAAAACCCACTTGTTTTCTCTACTGCATGCATTCACTCATTCTTCAATCTGAATATACTGAAAATGTTATTTTTTTCTCTTTTGCTTTATATTAGTGTACCTCTAATCATTTACCTGTTTATATAAAAACATTAGGAGCTAATTTACATCATAGCACTCTACTCAGAAATTTCTACAAATGAGTACCAACTTACTGCTCACAAGTTCTATATTCCACAAGAAACTAGAGTACAAATACAATTCAGTAATGTTCTCCTTCATGTCATACGGACAGAATTTTCTTCTGTTTCCTGTGCCATGTTTCTTATCTGACTGAGATGACATTTTATCAGTATCTTGCATAAAAATGTGACTAAAACTCCTGGCAGTTAGGACATTGGTTATGACCGGGTATCTCTGGAGAATTTGGTGTTTTTCTCTTTTCTTTTTGGTGGAAAAATATAAAAAGGAGATTTATTCAACATGGTTCTGCCAGACAGAGGGACAAAGAGTTCCAACAAATCTCTCAAGTTCATCTCCGAGGTTCTGAAGTGACACTAAAGTTGAAATAGGGGAAAAAGAATATATATGTCTAAATTGTCTGGTTACGTAGTCTTCCCGTCATGCACCATTATATTTAGTCTCATCCTGAATGGTGGTGTGTTTGAAATCTCTTTTCAAAAGAAACTTTCATTTTTGGCTGACGCCATTTAATCTCTCATCATGGTATTTCTGGATAAGTTCACATTCCTTTCCCATCATTGCTTCAGCAGTCTGATTGCCAGATTATGAGATATAAGTGTCTCTTTAAAATATCTTTTCTGCCAGGCTTGGTACAATTCCCTGCTTTCTGTTTTGGTCCACAGTCTTGAGGTTGATGATGCTTCTGTCTGAAACAAACATAATAACATAGAAGCAGGAAAAAGATTACAACACATTTTATTAGTGCCAAGTGGCTATTCAAAAGAACCATTCTTCAAATGGCATATAGTTGCTTTTTGCAAAGTCTGGCACAAGCTCCTACATCCCTTTCATTTGAGGCACAATTTCATCATAAAACTTAGACTGGCCTACAACTTGCGATCCTTCTATTTCACCTTTCCAAGTTCTAGGATTACAGGCAAGCAATACCCTACCCAGAATGATTTTATTTTCATTTTGAAAACTCGCCTTTTACTTTGTCTTCAAACAATATTATCTGAAGAAATTGATTAATAACTATTTGATAATTTGTTCATTGTCCCACAATGCCAGGGAATAATTTATCCAGGTTGTTCTGATTTGGTCCCATATTTGGCAAGGAGTTAGTGCCAATAATCCCTTTATGACAAATTTAACTGACAGTGATTCTTAGGTAAGGCATTCCTAAAGTCAGAGCTGCATTCCTTTAGAATGTTAATAAATAGTTTAGTTATAAGGCTTTAGAAAACACAGCTATCACGTAAAGTTAGCTATAAGGCTTTGCAAAAATAAAACCAACAAGATAAAAAATTAAGAATCAAGTAGCCATGTACATATTTACAAGTATTTAACACTAGTCAATCATTAGAAAGAAGGCTTACATAGTTTTAAGTGTCATCCATATAGAAAGTCAACAACTAGTATTTGTAACACAGAACTATACAGAAGCCAGTTCTAAAGCAAAATTTAAAATCTTTGGTTTAATAAATAAGAAAGAAAATGTTTTAGAAGCACTTTTAAAGTCTGTAATATGTGAAGCATTATTCTAAACAGGTAATGAAACTGTCAGGTCCCAAAAAACTCAGGACACCTTGCTAACTGAGGTGTCTATTAACATATGAAGGCTGACACTGGCCACTAGGGTCTCTCATCATTTCAGATATTTATTACAGAGTCTGGGCTCCTCTCTTCATTTGCTACCCCCACCCCTTCCTCTGTATCCCTTGAGCTTCTTTTCCCTTCTCCCAGTTTCTGATTTCTGTAAAAACCTGATATTTCAGCTATGTATCTTTGTCCTCTTGATTATTCTATCCCTCTCTTGGTTATCTGCTCATGGCATCTTGTCTCTCTCTCTCTCTCTCTCTCTCTCTCTCTCTCTCTTTCTCTCTCTCTCTCTCTTTTCTCATGGCCTGGTCTAATCTGGCCATGTTCAATCCACTATAACTTTGCTCTAGACTCTTCCAGATACTGATATCATGTTCCACCATATCTTGTAGCAATCATGTCCTCATATTCTCAGTCAAAAAACTTTTTCACAGAGCATGGGAACATCTACAAAGAACCATCACTATCTTTAAGTAGGTGCCCATTTTAGTTACTTCTTTATTGCTATGAAGATACTCTATGATTAAGGCAACTTATAAAAGAAGCACATAATTGGGGAATTGCTTATAGTTTCAAAGGATGAGTTATGACACCAGGCAGTCAGGTGTGATACTGGAGCCGTAGATGGGCGCTTACATCAATCTACAACCATACAGTAGAGAAAGGCGGTGTAAAAGCACACATGAACATGCATGAACACTTCCTCACCTGAAGGGCCGGAGTGCTCCTGCTTGCTAGTGCGTTGGTTCCCCCATCTCTCCCTATCCCTATCCTTTTTGTCCTCCTCTGTTCCTCCTTCTCGTGTTAATCCCACAGATGTGAGAAGAAAAACTATTACCCAAATCATGGCCAAAATAATGAGATCAAGAAATCAATTAAAGTAAGTGTTTCAAAAAGTTTGTGTACATAGGTGTCTCCCTCTAGAGATGGGTGCTGGAGTCCAGCTCCAGCAGGGCTCTGAGGAGGGAGTGTGGAGTTGGTGATAAGAAGACACGCAGATCTATTATGGTTGAAGCAAGCTCATATTTTCTCTCATTTTCTTTTGCTTCTTTTCTTTTAGCCCTTGTACAGTATTCAGAACAAAATCTTCACACAGAAAGAACTCACCTCATAATCACAAGTCACACATTTCAAAAACAAATTTCCACTGAAACTCACACATGGTGAAATATTTCCCTTGTAATTTTCCTCCCATAATTACATCTTTACCCCAAAGCAATAATTCTTTTATTATTGATTAACATAGTTTATACAAAGAAAGTATATTTCACCAGTTTACTTCTACTGGCTGGCAACGGTTTGTGATTACAGTGCGGCCGGCTTCTTGTTTTAGTCTACAAGCCTTGTTGAGCTGGCCTAGTTATCCATCTACTTTCCCTTTATTTCTCTCCTAATAGTGTCATTTATTTTCCTCTTACAAATCTATTTTCTTGAGGTGTATGCAAAACCCTGTAACAATATCTGTAAGCTGCATGACCAGGAGACTCAGACATAACCACAATTATAGGAATGTGATTGCTCTCTCTGATCCTTAGCCTATCTCCCACATGCAAAATTGTAGACTAGAAATGCCTGACACTTTTCTGTTCTTATCCCTTATCCCCAATAAGTCTCCCATCCTGGTGGGGAAAAAGCTTTCTTTAGGCATTGACATTCTAGTCTTATTACATGTTATTTTCTTTATATCTTTCATACGAATCCCTCACCACTCATGTTTTTAAACTATTCTCAGAAATTTCAGCTGAATGATTAATCAATCCACTTATGGCATTATCTTGGAGGAAAAAAACATCACTTTTATTATGTACTATAGGCAAATTTCCCAGAGAGGGGTGTGAGTTTCCCACAAATGCTAAACACTAGGAGAACATAATAGTATCAAGCATGACAAGGCCTAGCAGCAGCAAGGGGCACTCTGGGTACAATTCCCCTGGGACTTTGCCTCTCAAAGGCACACTCAGTGCTCCTCTGCTAACCAGTGAGCCATACTCTCTAAGCTCTATTGCTAACTGCAGTTCTTCTGGCGTGACCAATGCCCAGTGGGGTTCAAGAGATCAGCACTGGACAAGAGCAAGATAAAGGCTTTTACAGTCCAGGAGTAGAGAGGTTTTAGAAATGAAGAGTTTGGCAGGAAAATGGGTAGGGTTACAGAAGCAGAACAAGCTGGTAATAACAGCCTGAAACAAACATGGCTCCCAGGTTGTCAAAACAAGGTAGTCACAACAAGGTGGCCATAACCTTTTGAAACGAAGTCATGTTGCCATTTCCTGGAAAAGACTGGACAGAGCCGTTCGTACTTAGGATTATAAGTGGAGCGTAAACAAATCCTTGAGAAACAGATGTAATCATAAACAAGAATGATCTAGTGTTTCTTTATTATAAGATATATTTTAGCCTAAGATGAAGGCAGGCTGGTTCACCACCCTCAGTCCCTAATGATGTTTTTAAAACAATTAACAGATCCCCTACAGAGGGTCTGTCTGTAAATCTCTGATTTTTATTTTCCAAAAGCAGTTTTGGGAAAGCTTAAGCAATCAGAGTCACATTTCTTATGTACATATGCTAACTGCAAGTTTTACTCTTTTTTTCCTTTTATTAACAGTTTACATGTAGCATCCTAATAAGCAGCATGAAAACAGAAAAAAAAAGTAGAAGACATAGCATTGCAATTTTAATTATACAAAATAGTTAGCACAGTCTATGGTAAGATTAAACTTTTCAAAAGACAAATGCCAGGTCTCCAAGGAAACAGAATTATTTGAACAAAGAGAAAAGAATTTAAGAAATGCTCAGTTCATTAAAACAAAAAAGCAGAAAATACAGGGTAAGCTCTAAATAATCCAGTGACTCTTCACTCCAGACTCTAGAGCTTATATTACCGTCTTGTGAATGGTATTGTTTTTGCTGTTGTTGTTGTTAACAGAATAGATTAAAATTTATGCAACATAATAAAATTGTAAAGGAGTTCTTCCTTAGTAGGCAGCAAGTAGCTTTCTATCGGCATTGACATGAAAACCAATCTGCTCGTGCCAGGCTCCCTCTCTCACTTCTCACCTCTCCACATGTTAGACTTAGTAGCTTTCTAAGTCACACTCTTTGTATAACATGTTATTACCGATGCAAGATGCTGCTTGGCCTGGAAAAGAATTCCAGGAGAGTCAGAGTTAATTATATAGAGCTCATCTAAGCATTAGGATTTTTTTAATCTATTTTCCCCATGAAACTTTCTAGGACCACATCCCACTTCAAAAATGGTAGCTGCATATGCTTCTATTCCATTTCCCTAAGCATGAACTGTAGCTGTAGTACAACTATATGCTTTCCAAATGCACTGAGTCGTTTGGGTTAAGGCTGCAGATAGTAGGACCTCCAGGCACCAATAACTTTCCTGCTTTGTCCCACAGCCAGCCCCTGACACTTTCCCTTCTTACTAAATATTCCTTAGGCTTCCTTCTGAGCTCAGTTTTCAAATTTCTACCTTAAGGAACCTAAGAATAGGAAAGGGAATCTTAGTAACATACTTTGATAGTAAAATATTGCCTTTGCAGCACACGGTAGTATTCTTTAGCAACAATTTCCATGAAAACATACTCAGGAAATCCTGAATTACAGGTTGTGCTGTGTTGTGAAAAGGTTATTGTTGGTATGATTTGAACCACGATTGTCTGTGTTCTGAGAGCTGGTGTATGTGATTCTCTCTGCCTAAATGTTGAAGGACATGGCTATGTGAATACTTTTTGTCCAGTTTATACTCTGCATGTCCAAAAGACAGTACATAAGGTCAAATATTATTTTAAGACGCAAGACTAAGCACATTTGCTGTTGGGTTTACTTTACATCTTCTTTATTATTTTTCCATTTTTTCTGAGACTGTCTACTGATTTCTTTGCCACTTTTTGTCTTGAAACATAACATTAATTTTGTATATTCATAGTAAAAATTTTCATATATGTATGCCTTCAGAAGGCATATAAAATTTAAGTACAGACTTGAGAATTGAGTAGACGTTCGAACAAGTTAGACTTTTTCAAAGACTGGGTTGGAAAAATGGTGATTTTATATATCTAAAGAAGTATGATTAAGAAAGAAATCCCAATATCAGATTCTTGCCTCATACATATATTCACATTCTTATATGTATATGCATATACACATGAGATCATACAAACACATACACACAGAGAGAGATTTTTAAAAGATACAGTGAAGAAACTTTAGTGAGCTATTTATGAAAAATAAAACTTCATTATGTCTTAAGGGCAGTGTCCAATTGCTTTTAGATTTTTCCTTCCTCTAGAGTTATGAGAAAGCATTCACATATTTTGATCTACAATGTTTATGTGATTTTGTTATAACAGTTTAACAGTATAAGATATTTCTAAAACAAAATCACCAAGGCTACACAGGTCATCATTCCTGCATCCTTTAACACTTTTAAGAAGGTAATTATATTTTTGGTTGTGAACCTAGCCTTTAATGGCTGAGCCAACCCTCCAGCCCCGAGAGCCAACTGAATGAATGGAAATATGCAACCCCGGGGTGGTGGTGATTGATGGTTATGGGTACTCAAGAAAGTACCAGAGACCTGGGAGAAACCTCATTTGAAATGCCCAACACTGGGAGGAGGGTACTTGTAGCATTCACTTTCAGGAGAAGACAGAACATCAAGTGGAGGGATGGGGTTGCCATTCCATAGTCAAAATGTCTGACCCAGAATTGCTCCTGTCGAAAAGAACTGCAGGGACAAAGATGGAGAAGAGACTGAGGGAAAGATGGTCCAGTGAACAGCCCAACTTGGGATCCATCTCGAAGAACGGCTGCAAAGCCTCACACGATTATTGATGCTGCGGGGTGGTTACTGAGAGGCGCATAGCATGGCTGCTCTCTGAGAGGCCCAACAAGCAGCTGAATGAGACCGACACAGATACTTACACCCAGCCACTGGACTGAAGTCAGGGACCCCTGTGGTTGAATTAGAGAAAGACTGGAAAAATCTGAGGAGGAGACCGACCCCATAGGAAGACCAGCAGTCTCAACTAACCTGGATCCCTGAATTCTCTCAGACACTGAGCCACCACTCATATACACCACAGGACTGCCTTGTCTGGCCTCAATCGGAGAACATGCTCCAAAACCTCCTGAGACTTGAAGCCCCAGGGAGTGGGGAGAATTGGTTGGGGGAGTGGGCCACATCTTCTTGGAGACAGGGGGGAGGAGAAATGGAATGAGAAACCATGGGAGGGTATACTGGGAGGGGGCAAAATAAAATAATAATACAAACATATTTAAAAAGAGGGCTATTATGTTGATTTTCTATAGTTTGTTTCAGATGTAAGGAAAGTCCATTCTTAACTAATTTTGAATCAGAAGCAAAGAGAAAGAGGAAAAGATGAGGAGAAAGAAATAAAAGGAAAGAGAAAATAGAAAAACCATACTTATAAATACATTTGAAATAATCAGCTTAGTCTACTTTTTATTACTATCAAAAATACCAAGGGCTTGATGATTTAGACACAAAGGAGGCTTATGCTGCTAAACTGTTTGGAAGTCTATGATCACAGCACGGGCAATTGCATGGTTTCTTTTGATTGTCTCACTTTGGGTGCAGATCAAATAAACATGTAGAGGAGAGAGACACATAGATGAGAAATACTGAGGCACAACACAAAGCTTGCTTAAAAGTAAAATATTCCAACCCAATAGTATCATCTGGACTTGCAATAAAGAAAGAATTTATTGGGATGGGATTGTAACTCAATAGTAGAGCATTTGTATGTTGTAAAAGGTAATGATTTCAATCTCCATTGCATAGACAGTCTTAAGAAGAAATATCACATGATTATATCAATTCATGCCAAAATACAGCAGTTTACACAATAAAGTACTTATTTAAGTTATTTTTGACAAACAAGACACATTTGCAATAATATGTGGCTGCTGCCTCCCACTAATCTAGTCATTTCCATCACTGTGCTTCAATTTCAAGCTATTATATAAAGTGTATGGATAGGGAAGAAATGAAAGCAAAACTGTATATATCATCTGTGAATAAACATCTAAAAATATTGACAAAAGTAATTCACGAATAACTGATTACAGTAACATGGTGCAATATAAGCTTAGTACAAAACATCAATCTCATTCCTGAAAGCTGATAATGAACAGGTAAAGTTGGAAATTACAAACAATACCATCAATATAAGTCCTCCTTACATGAAAGCAAATAGAATACTGCATGTTTATATATAAGAAAATTTTATGTAAAATACTATTGGTTATTAGAAAGAGATGAGATTTTTTTAACTAACAAAACATGGAGTACTACTAATTGAAGAAGCCAATCTAGAAAGGAGCATGTTGTATGATATTACCTATATAATATTCTCTAAAAAGCAAATAATAAAACATTTAAAAAGTTCAATTAGTGATAACAAAGGGTAAATGTTGGAACACACACAGAAAACTGCAGAACCTAGACATATGAAACTGTCAAAATATTAATAATACAATGGTCATCACATGTCATTACATCAGCCTCATAATCCAGTGATAAAAGGATCACTCAAAATGTTTTTGAAATTTGGGTAACAGTGATTATTTCAATGTGGATCAATGGTCTTTGAATCTTCTTAAACTCTAAATGACAATGTTTGTATTGAAAAAGACTGTTGAAAGGAAATCTGGACCATTTCAATTTTGTTGGGAGCCTGTAAAACAAGAAACACTAGAACATAATAAACAGGGTGAGATCAAGATGGAGATGGACTGGGAATGTAGATCAAGAATGCTTGCTGAGCATGAATGAAGTTCTGAAATCACGTTGCCAGCCCACAAGGATGATGAAATAAACAAAATGAAATTTAAATGCAGAATACTTCATCATATTACATCTTTTTTTGATTCTCTTCAATGCTTCTTGTACCACTATACTCCTACTGGGCTACAAAGAAACCTTAGTACTCTTATTATAAGTAAACATCACAAAATATTTTTCTTTTGTTGAATTTTAGATAATTAAAACCACACATAATAAAGGCATTTACCAAACTCATGGCACAAACTTTTTCCCATATAATTCTTTGCAGAGGTTTTACAATTTTAGAATTAGAATGTGTCTACTTTTGGTTAATTACTATGTGATGTAAACTATGAAACCAAAGTTTAAAACACAATATTATGTATTTATTGTTCTAAATAATGAGTTTTATGACATGTTTTTTTCATACAAGTTTATGATGTTATTTGACCATGTTCACAATCACTATTCTTCTCTCTCCCTGTAGCCACACTGGTGCTCTTCTGTTTCCAAAACAGTTCCTATCTAACACTGTTGAGTCATATATGTACTTACAGGCATATGTGGCCTAGATACTTCATGTGAGAGATAACATGCCCAATTTCTCTTTCAGAGTCTTGTTTGCATTTTCTTGATGGTTAATATTGACCAGTGTGCCATGTGCTTCATGTATTCATTATTTTTAATTATTGATTCATTGATCAGTAGTTTTTGTTGTCTAGTATTTTAATTACTTTATAAATCCCATACACAATGTCACATAAAATGATATCATCAATATTTTCCCCCTAGGCTATCATTTTCTTATTATAATTATGTACTGTTTTAAGTAGAAACTTCAATTTTATGTGATTTCATTCCTCAGTTCTTAGAATTATGTCCTATTCGGCCCGGGTACCTTGCAAAAGTATTTGCCCTTATATTTATATTAAAGTATTTTTTCTCTTATAATATCCTTTAGAAGATTAGGGTTTAAAAACTCAAATTAAGGTCTTTGATCACATAGGATTGATTTTTGTAGGGGTAGACAATCTGGTTCTTCTTCTACATATCATTATCTAATTTTTCCATTTGTGGGAGAAGCTGTCTTTCATCTATGTATGACCTTTTTACTTTTATAAACAGTGAAGTAGTTATGAAAATGTTTGTTTCTGGGTCATTTATTATAATTCATTGGTTGAAATCTTTCTTTTGCAAGAATAATATTGATTTTATAATTATAATCATATATTATTATTTGCAATTGGATATTATGACATATCCTTCATTCCTCATTTGGAGTAGATAATTTTTTTGGACATTGAAATTTTTCACAATATTCTTCTGACACAAGAAAATGTGTGGTTTCTGTACTATCTTATGTAATATCCTTTTTTCATTCATATTCTTTTTTTATTGTAATATCTTTCTTTAGTGTTTAACAAGTTTTGCTGCAAGGGTCCTTTACTTCCTTGATTAGGTTTACTCCTAGGTATTTCATATTGTATTTTATAATATAAATAAAAACCAACATTAAGGGAAACTATAGAACACACACAAATTCATGAGCCTGGATAATACACAATTTAACAGTGAGTGATTAATCAAAAATCAAAGAAGAAATTTAAAAATTATTACAATTGAATGGAAATAAAAAACAAAAACAAAAATAACATACCAGAACCTACAGAGTACAATGAAAACAGTCATAAAAAGGAAGCTGATAGTCTCCCTTTGCTAACTATAAATTATTGATGATAGAGCAGAGGCCCAACTGACTGAAGACAACATGCATGTAGGATCTACAACATGAGACAATGCGTGTAAATCCATGTTCATGTTCCAGACATTGGAATTAGGAGCCCAATAAACTTCTAATTTGGTATGGGAGAAAAAAGATAACATTAAAATGAACGAGGAAATCTCAAATAAATTAATGATGCACTTAAAATTAGTAGAAAAACAAAGAATCCCAAATCAGAAGATAGAAAAAATAGTAAAGACTAGAGCAGAAATCAAAGAAAAAAGAAACAGCAAGAATTTTATCAAGAATCACTGAAATAAAAGATTGTTTAGATGGAGAAATAAACATATTTATTGACCACTAGCCAAAAATAAGTAAAAGAATAAAATAATATATATCAATAAAATAAAATGAAAACTGACACATTACAACACAAGTGATAGCTCTGAGAGAATCTTTATTCCCAGGAATGGTCCCTGTAGTTGCTATCCAATGGTCTAAATCTTTCCCTTTTGCAAGAATATTGTTGATTTTGTAATTATGACTATATATTATTATTTGCAATTGATATGACATATTCTTCATTCTTCATTTGGAGTAGATCATTTTTTTGACATTGACATTTTTCACAATATTCTTCTGACACAAGAGCATGTGTAGTTTCTGTGCTGTTTTATGTAATATCTTTCTTCAGTGTTTAACAAGTTTTGCTGCAGGAGTCTTTTACTTCCTTGATTTTTTTTAACATTGGTTTTTGTTAGTCCTAAAACCATACACATACGAGCAACACAAAATGGAATGAGATGGTTGCATTTATATATTCAGACATACACACACACACACACACACACACACACACACACAAGCAATAATAAAGAAATCAATAGACAATATAGATAGTATTTATAAGTGGAAGGGCTTACAGGTAGGAGAGAAAGACAGTAGTAGGGAGGGCAGAATATTTTTAGGGAATTTAAGATGACCAAAATATATTGCGTACATTTACAAAATGTTTTATTGAAACACATTAGTTTGTACAGTTAATAAATGATAATAATGATGAAAGACAGTGGAGATATATCTTTAAAGTGATAGAGGAAAATAATGTGTCATCATTTAAAAAAAACCCAAAGATGAAATAGATCTAGTATGTAAAATATTTCAATATAATTTAAGCACATTTTTTGTTGTTCAGTATTATACACTATCTAAAATATTTGCAAAATCAGTAAGTAGGTTATGTAATTAGTCAACAGCAGGATGATAATGTACTTGCATTATATTAAACAGTCCCTATCTAGGTTATAAAAGTAAATAGAACAAAAATCAACACAAAAAAATAGGTTCATCCTAAATCACAAAGATGAAGGATTTTAATTTTATCCATACCTGCCGAATATTTTCCATATATAACACACAGTGCTAGGTACCAGCAAGAAATTAGTATAAATTCTATTTGATAAGTCAAACATGGTAATTAATAATTACCTTGTTTGTAGCTTATAAAGTACAAGGGGAATTATTGTTTAGACTTGGCTGTTGGTTATTTGATAGAAATCAGCAAAAAAAAAAAAAAAAAAAAAAAACGAGAGATGACTAAAAAGACTTTACCACTAGAGAGAAATAGAACATCACATTAAGGAAACATAATTTAATTCAGTATACTAGGATACAGAATGAAGATTTGTAGAACGTGGTTGGGGTGAAACTATAGTTTACCTATCTAAACTATACAAGGATTCAGTATATATTACTTGTTTTTGGAGGATTATGCTGCTCTATATTTAGCATGGAAAGTAGTAATCCAACAATTAAAGTGTAAGCAATGATACACAGACACTATTACATGATGTAACCCGATTTCTGAAAGAAAAAAGAAATTGAAAAAAAAATCATAGTCACATACGTTTTTAGTTTCAGGCAGAACAAAGGGATTTTTCAAGGCAAATCTCTATTTTGTTCAGATAAAGAAGTCAAGGTTCTTACAAACATAATGAGATTTTTAATGTTTTTCTGCTAGCCAGGTGCAGTGCTGAACTGAATTCCAGGTCTCTAATTAAATGTCCAGAGTTATTTGGAAATTCCAAATGACTACATCTTGAGAAGATTGCTGTGAAATGCCAGGGCTTGGCATTGCTTGCTCCTAGCCACCACTCTGCAAAGACTTTTGTCTTTAATGTTCATTAATTTGAGCCTTTTGAGTTTCTTGTTTGACACATGCTTTGCTATTAGGAAAAGCACTTGCTGTGTTTGACTCTTTTAAAATATGGATGTGATGAAAAATAAAGTAATTCCCATTGTTTATGTCCCAACTCAAGTGTAAAGTCCAGGTAAAGAACTATGGTGCAGAAAGATGGGCCAAAGGTTTTACAACCTTGAGGTTTTTTGTTTTTTTGAGTTTTTTTTTGCTTTGGCTTATTCAAGAAGGAAAATTAACACATGGGATTTAAATGAAAAATTTGCCATCTCCATGCAAAATGCAACAACGTTAATTACAGAGAAAAGTCTACTCATATCTTATTTCAAGAAGAGGTAAGTTATTTTTCATTCTGAATATACTGATTGTTATTCAATAACCTAGCTGGAATTAGTCCGTAACTGCATTTATCAACTAAGAGAGTTGCTTAGAAAATAAGTTTATAAGGTTAATTGCCAGGGCATTATGCAGAATACAAAAAATGCAATTGCAGCAAAAAACATTGGCCTGGGGGACAATTTCAAAGGGATCAGCTGTGATTAATTGTGATGCTGCATTCCTTAATTAGGAGTGACTCCTGTTTCAAACATGTGCTCCTTATGTAAAGTATGCACCAAAATTCAGGATTTTCCTTAGCTTACTTTTTTCAACTATAAAATCTCAAGGTCAATTTGTTGCATTGGTGAAAGTTTATAATATGTTGAATTGCTATTTAAGATGAGATTTTATAGTAATATTAAGTAATTTCAAAAGAACTGTATTTATCTGTTTTTCTGAATGTGCATGCATGTATAAGTAAGTGCATCATTTTAAGCTTTTTTTTTGATCCTTTAAAATGATATTATTTTTATGTGTTTAGGTCTTGCTTTCATGTGTCTTTACACTACTTTCATACAGTTCCCATTGAAAACAGAAGAGGGCACCACATTCCCTGGAAGTAGAGTTGTAATGGACTGAGATCCAACATAAATATGCTGGCATTGAACCTAGGCCTTTAGTAAGAACAGCTAATGCTCTTAAAAACAATCATCTCTCCAGCACTAATGTGTGTTAAATTTTGTGACAATGACAGATTGTTAAAGTCTCCTTCTATGAATATTGATATTCATTGGACACCAGTATTTCCTTCTGCCATCTAAGTTTCATTGTGTCTTGAAGACAATGAAATGAAAAACAAAAGACTGAAAAGAAGTGTTCATGTGCATATAACCACACCCCATTTCAGTCCTTTAGATCTTGGAAGCTCTATTCCTGCGAGCTATAATCAGCATTTGCATGTGTTTGCTTCTGTTAATTGACTTTGGTGAAAACAAGGACAAGTATTTCTTTTGATATTTCCATAGACTCAAAAAGAAATGGAAGCATTATCTGATGACTGTAGTCAACCCTATCATTGAGCAATGTAAACCCTGCCTATTCCTTCTACCTCTTCATCTCTGTTCCCCAAGCTCCCCATGTCCCCACCATAACACTCACCTTCTGCTCCTTTACTTTCCAACTCCTTTACTTTTGTTGGCTCTAGACTATTGTCTTGCTTTCCCTCTACTGGAATACTCTCTTCAGATTTTGCCTCTCACTTCTAGTGGCATTCGTTTTTCTTTTCCTGGAGTTTTCTGAGAGAGGTATCTAACCTGCCAGCCCCTTTTCCATTGCTTGCCACACTCTCTTACTCCCACAGTTTCTCTTTCAGTTCATCAAGGAATATCAGAAAGAATCTCATCATATTTCTGTTTATAGGCTTACTGTTTGACATCTTTCTCGGCAAGGTAAAGTTTGAAATGTTTGGTGATGATGCATATAATTATTTTGGATAGCAGTATTTAAAATTATTGGTAATTTGAAGAACAAAGGGAATGCTTTATGCATAGAAATTTCCAGAATACATTTCTGTTCTAAATTGGGGTCCATGAACTAAAAAATCCTTAGAGGTCTGGCACATGTGGGATAAAGGCTGTATTTGATCATTAGTGAGGATTGGTAAAGATTGTAAAATACTGCTGATACATTACTTCAGTCCTAATATAATTGTCACTACCCTTTATTCTGATTAGCTGTACTACTCCAAAATATAAGATTTTATGTGCAACTCTTAAATTTTACTGCTCCCTTTATATAGCTTTCTTGCACACTGTTCGGTTGCTATGATAAAACACTATGACAAGGATCAACTTGAGGAGGAAAGTATTTATTTGGATTTCACTTCCACTTGATCACTAATGGAAGTCAGGACAGAAGCCTGAAACTGAGTGCGTAGCTGAGTAGTGTTAGCTGGCTTCCTTGCTGGTTCATTCATTCAGAGGCTTATGCTCACTTAGCAGTTTTATACAGTCCAGGACACCTGTAAAGAGATGGTGCTGGCCACAGTGGTCCTCATACAATAGTTAATAAGATAGTCTATCCTCGTTAGCATTCATTATCAATTTGACTTAGTTTACAATTATTTATTTGAAAAATACCTCAATTACATAATTCTCTTTATCAGGTTGATCTTTTGAAATGTCTTTGGATTGCCTTGTTGGAGGGCTCAGCTACTATAGGTAGTCCTGGAATGGAACAAAAGGGGAGGGAGAGGGAGAGGGAGATGAAGAGGGAGAGGGAAGAGAGATAAGGAGAGGGTGGGGGAGGGGTAGAGGGAGAGAGAGGAGAGATAGGGAGGGGTTGGGGGAGGGGAAGAGGGAGAGGGAAGAAAGATAGGGAGGGGTTGGGGGAGGGGAAGAGGGAGAGGAGAGATAGGGAGGGTGTGGGGGAGGGGAAAGGAAGAGGGAGGAGAGATAGGCAGGGGGTGGGGGAGAGGAAGAGGGAAAGGGAGGAGAGATAGGGAAGGGGTGGGGGAGGGGAAGAGGAAGAGGGAGGAGAGATAGGGAGGGGATGGGGCAGGGTTACAGAGAGATAGAGAGGGAGGGAGGGAGAGAGAAGGAGAGAGGGAGAGAGGGAGAGAGGGAAGGAGGGAAGGAGGGAGGGATGGAGGGATATATATATAGATAGATAGATAGATAGAGAGAGAGAGAGAGAGAGAGAGAGAGAGAGAAAACCATTCCTCCATGGTTCGTTCTTTACTTCCTTGGCAATAACTGATATCTCCAGTCATAGTTATGTGGAATAATGAGACCTGTCTTTTAGTTTATGACTTAAGTTTCAGTCCCGACTTCCATTTGTTTTAGACTGTGATCTAGAAGTGTATGGTGAAATAAACACTTTTGTCTCAGTTACTTTTGGTCAGAGTGTTCTGTCACAGCAAGAGAATTAAACTAGAACACAATTCCCCACAGACGTGCCAACAGGCTAATCTGACATAAACAATGTGTCGATAGAGCATTTCCTCTCAGACGATTTGCCTCTCTCTAATGTTGGAACAGAGTGAAAAGCTGATGCCTTGGGTAACTTTGCGAAGGACTCCAAGAAAACCATAATTAGAGGGCCTCTTACCTCAGGTGCATTTTTGTTTCCTGGATTGTTCTTTGACATGCTTTTCTGCCTTTTGTGACAAAAATTTGCATTCTGTATGTAAAACATATTTATTCTTGTTGGGTTCATAGATACAGGACCCAATGTGGTGAGAGGATACACGGAATGCTGTTTCAAAGTACCCTGAGTCTGGATATAGCCACCTGGATAGCTTTTGTGCTTTCCCAGATATAATCTATAGTACATGTTAGAAAATTGTGTTTAAATTTGTCCTGAGAAAGTTCTTGGAAAGGGCAGCTCTGTTAATATTTAATATGTGCTCATTGGAATTTATTTACATGTGTTTCTGATCATGCTTTTCTGAACTTAATATTCCTTCCTTGTACCATTGATTTGTTTCATTCATGTATAAAAATACACCAAAGTTTGATCATATGCAGCCATAGATTGTAGTTTGGTCTATTCTTTTAGGTGATCCAATTCCTACACATACACACTCACACACACACACACACACACACACACACACACACACACAGACACTTACACAATACACATATGAGGGCTGCAGAGATGGCTTAGCGGATGGGCTGCTCTTCCAGAAGTCTAAGCAATTGCTGATTCTCAGCAATGACATGGTGGCTCTCAACCTGCTATATGTGACCTGATGCCCTCTTCTGGTGTGCAGGTGTACACATGCAGACAGAGAACTCATACATTAAATAAATATATACATCTTTTTTAAAAATGTATTTGTGCTACTTTTGTTGTGTGCCCACTTTTTAGAATCTCAGCAATAAATGTGACAGTAATAGACGATTTAAAAGCTCAAGACAAATTTGGTAAAACATTGCCCCCAGTAAGGTATATGTTTGGAATTTACATACAAATTTGTTTGTAATAAAAGCTACAAAATAACAGTGATGTGAATAAAATGGAAATAGTAAGATACAGTGTCTAGTATGTGCTAATTTAGTTACTTCAACTACCCTTTCTTAGAAAATTTCATGCATATATCCACTTTCTCTTGGTTCAAAACTCCATGCTCTCTCCTTCCTATTTTTGTCAAAACCCCCAACACATTTCCCTCTCACGTATGTTGTGCCTACTTCTCTCCTTCTCAACCTCATGGCATTTTTATTATTTATTTTTTTAATAACCTACTGAGATCAATTAGTGGTGACCTTATGGACATGCATGAGTCATCTGTGGAGACAGACAATGACCACTGCTAAAGAAACATGGCTCTTCCTCATAAGCCATGAAATGCCAGTAACTCCTCAAATAGGGTAAAGATGTCAAGAATCCTTCTCTCTCTTCTCTCTCCTCTCCCTCTCCCTCTCCCTCTCCCTCTCCCTCTCTCCCTCTCTCTCTCTCTCTCTCTGTGTGTGTGACTCTCTCTCTGTCTCTCTCTCTCTGTCTCTGTCCCTCTCTCTCTCTTCTGCCTTGAGTTGAGCTGATCTCTCCCTATTATATCCTATAGTGTCATATTGTGCTGTATTTATATCATAATATTTTCTCTTATCTTGGGAGGTGACTATAGTGCTATAAGCTCAGCTTTCCAATATGACAAGTCCAGAAACCAGCTATTCACAGAACTCCCAACTTTGGGCTTTTAATGGTCCTTTTAAGGTCACTTTCCCCTCCACTTCACTTCCTTTGGAGCCATCCTCAATCCTAATCAGGAGAGCTTTTGCTTACCCATATAAACAGCCTTACCACCATTGCATAAATAAACCTGGCAAGGCAAATAGAGTGTCATTCAGGGTCCAGATCTATGTAAGACCATTGCTGCCTTTTCATCCAGTAGCCTACAGAGATTCCTTGTCAGTTCAAGTAACTCTTCCATTATCCCTTAGTTTACCTACCCCTATAACTCAGCTACCTGTTTGAATTCAAGTCAGATCTTCATTTTAATGAGGTACCTAAAGGACTAGAGGAGCTTAGCCAATAAACTCTCCTTCCCAAACATACCTCCCTGCAAAAGGCATTTAACCTCAGACACACCCTGAGAAGTGGGATATGGTTTTACTCATCCAGTTTCTGCCTTGACAATAAATCCCTTAAAATCATAGACTGCCTCTTTTCA
Organism: Apodemus sylvaticus; assembly: GCF_947179515.1. NCBI lineage: Eukaryota > Metazoa > Chordata > Mammalia > Rodentia > Muridae > Apodemus > Apodemus sylvaticus. The sequence continues at coordinate 19,244,592 of NC_067476.1, forward strand.
TAGAGATCTGCAGTGGGGAGCAATGGAGAAGGCCTTTGTTTTTTGTTTTTTGTTTTTTTTCTTTTTTTTTTATTCGATATAATTTTATTTACATTTCAAATGATTTCTCCTTTTCTGCCCCCCCCCCACTCCCCGAAAGTCCCATAAGCCCCCTTCCCTCCCCCTGTTCTCCCATCCACCCCTTCTACTTCCCTATTCTGGTTTTGCCCTAAACTGCTACACTGAGTCTTTCCAGAACAAGGGGCCACTCCCCGTTCTTCTTGTACCTCATTTGATGTGTGGATTATGTTTTGGGTATTCCAGTTTTCTAGGCTAATATCCACTTATTAGTGAGTACATACTATGATTGATCTTTTGAGACTCTGTTACCTCACTTAGTATGATGTTCTCCAGCTCCATCCATTTGTCTAAGAATTTCATGAATTCATTGTTTCTAATGTCTGAATAGTACTCCATTGTGTATATATACCACATTTTTTTGCATCCATTCTTCTGTTGAGGGATACGTGGGTTCTTTCCAGCTTCTGGCTATTATAAATAGGGCTGCTATGAACATAGTGGAGCATGTATCTTTATTACCTGCTGGGGAATCCTCTGGGTATATGCCCAGGAGTGTTATAGCAGGATCATCCTGAAGTGACATGCCCAGTTTTCTGAGGAACTGTCAGACTGGTTTCCAGAGTGGTTGTACCAATTTGCAATCCCACCAGCAGTGGAGAAGTGTTCCTCTTTCTCCACATCTTCCCCAACACCTGCTGTCTCCTGAATTTTTAATCTTAGCCATTCTGACTGGTGTAAGGTGAAATCTCAGGATTGTTTTGATTTGCATTTCCCTAATGACTAATGATGTTGAGCATTTTTAAAGATGTTTCTCTGCCATCTGAAGTTCTTCAGGTGAAAATTTTTTATTTAACTCTGTACCCCATTTTTAATAGGGTTATTTGATTTTCTGGGGTCTAACTTCTTGAGTTCTTTGTACATATTAGATATTAGCCCTCTATCGGATGTAGGGTTGGTGAAGATCTTTTCCCAATTTGTTGGTTGAGAAGGCCTTTGCCTAAAGAGCTGCTGTCAACCCTCCCATAGAAGGTCTCTCTATACTCCCAGTCATGGCTGCCACTAAACCAAGACCAAGACAGCCACCCAATGACAAGCCAAGGACTATCCCCATAGGATCAAGCCAGAGTTCTCCTCACTTTTCCCCTTTGGCCCAGGGCTAGATCCAGTCCACGGGCTCCCACTCTGTTCTCAGTTCTACCGTGGCTCACAGTGATGCCTGGGTTCCCAAGAGCCTGAGAACCAGTTGGCCCCAGCCTCCTTGCAGGCCTGGGGACCCCTAAGCCAGCTTCAGCTGTTCCATGCCTCAGAATACACCCCCCATCCCTGAAGCAGTGTCCTGCAACTTTCCCATAGCCCGACACCCCCTTAGCGTCTGAGCCCTGTGGCTGAGTAGATATGGAACCTCATTAACCATATATATGTATTTAAATACATATATATATATATATACATACATGTATATATATGTATATATGTGTATGTACACACATGTATATATAACTCATATCCATATATATATATATATATATATATATATATATACATATATACAAACATATGCACCATATTTTAATACTCATTTATGTGTTGAAGGACATCTAGCTTTATTTCATTTTCTGGCTATTGTAAATTTGCTAGCAATGAATATAGGCATGCTAATATCTCTATAGTGATATGTAAAATTTTTGGAATATATGCCTGAGAGTGATATAGTGATACCCATGCCAGGGCTTATTTTCATTTTTACATCCTGATGATGTTGATTTTGATTAGGGTGTGAATAGTTTTAAGCTTTTTGTCTTAATGTTTAGGGATATTGAATACTTTTTAAAGTTTGGTTCTTATTTTGAGTATTTTCTGTTCAGTTCTATGCCACTTTTTTCCTTGGGCTATTTTCTTGATTTTTAGTTATTTTAGATTTTAGCATATTGTAGACATTATTCCTCTATTGGATATAGAGTTGCAAGATTTTTTTCTCACTTCTGTGTACTGATTCTTTACTTGGTTGACAGTTTCCTTTTCTGTACAGAGCTCTCCCTAGCTCACTAAATGCTATGACTGTCAAGTGTCAAGGCCACCTCTCCTCTAATGACCTCACCTGAGCTTCTGTCAAAAGGTTCAGCTCTACTGGGCTGCTCAGGCAAGATATAGGCCCAACTCTCCCAAGTGTTGCAGCTGGCTAGGGGAGAGGCCAGTCCTCCCACTATCATGACCCAGGGGACATCTTTCCCATCTCCTGGAGGTGGCAATATATGAGGTGGAGGAGAAGGCATCTCTCCCTTGCTTACAACACTGGACATCAGATTCAGGGGGTGCAAATCTCTTCCCTGCTCACACCTATGGGTCCAACTCTCCTGAGTCTTTGCCACCAGAGCCAGAACTACTGTGCTGTCACACTGAGGTGCAAGGCCTGCTTGTCTGAATGCTGAAGCCAGTGAGGGATGGGGCCAACTCTAGACAGCCCTTGAATGGATGTAGCATGGTCTCAGGTAGCATCCCTGACCAGGGATGTCTGCATGATTTCTTTGGTGGTAATATGGGACATAGACATTGATATAGCACCTTCTACTGCATGGGCATGGACCAAGACATGGTGCTGAATGGCAGCACAGGCCAGGATTTTAATATGTCCTAAGATGTCCGGTGTAGGCTACTCAGAAGCTCTCCACCCTCACCTCCTCAGTTCTACTTTTTTACACAGTGCTCAAACCATTCCACTTCTCTTTCTCTCCAAACTCTCCACTGTATACTTGCACATAATATTGACTCTTGCTGTGGGCTGGTCAGAGAGAGGTGGGCGGGCCTCTGAGTGTCTTCCACCTACCTGAGGTACTTTTGTTCTGGTATTATGCTTTTATTTTTTAAAAGTATGACTAGCATAGCTTGATGGCAAGTCAAGCATGATGATTCCTGTGGTATTTATTCAACCCATGAAGGATTGCCTTGGCTATCCTTGACTTTTCTGCCTCCGTGTGAATGTTGAGAGGGTTGATTTCCATGTCTATGAGGATATTCCCTTGTACATTGCTTGGGTTAGACATCCATGTTTTTTGGGTTTTTGGTGCTTTTTGTTTGCTTGTTTGCTTGTTTCTTTTAGGTAAGATGAACATTTTCACAGGACTAATTCCTTAAATACAGTTGTATAGGAGATCTTTTCATTTTCTAGTGCCTTTTTCAAGTTTTATCAAGATCTTGAAATTTTATTGCAGATATATTTCATTTCTTTGATTATGTTTATTCTTGAGTAGTTTGTTTGTGGTGATTCCCATTGTTCAGTATGTTCCTATAAAGGAACAATACTGATTTTTTTTGTATTTAAATTATGTACCTTGTTATGTTTTTTAAAATACTTATCAGCCTTAAGAATATATAAGTGGAGACTTTAGAGTGTCTTACATATAGAATCATGCTGTGAATAAGTAGGAATACTTTGAGGGATGTTTTTCTTGCTATTTATAAACTTATTCTCTTATTGCTCTAGCTTCAAGAACTATATTGAGTAAGAATTAAGAGAGATCTCTTCCAGTTCTTAGTGAGAACTCTTAAGTTTTTCTCCTTGTATCATAATATCGCCTATAGGTTTGTCATATATAATTTTTTATTCTGTTGAGGTACATTCCCTTCATCACTTATCTCTTTATGACTGCTGTAGGATGTTGTAGGGTTTTGTCAAAGGCCTTTTCTGTGCCTAATAAGATAATAATGTGGATTTTATCTTTGAATCTATTTATATGATCAATAGTTATTGATTTGTACAAGTTCAAATTTCCCTGCTTATCTCTAATGAAAATAGTTTGATGGTTGTCTTGGTTAGGGTTACGATTGCTGTGATGGTCAAACACCATGACCAAAAGCAAGTTGAGGAGGAAAGAGTTTATTTGGCTTATTCTTCCAAAGTGCTGTTCATCATCACAGATGTCAAGACAGAAACTCAAGTAGAGCAGGAACCTAGAAGCAGGATCTGCTGCAGAGGTCATGGATGGATGCTGTTTATAGGCTTGCTTGCCATAGCTTGCTCTGCCTGCATTCTTATACTACCCAGGACCACCAGTCCAGGAAGGTTACACATACAATGGACTGGGCCCTCCATCATCAATCACTGATTAGCAAAATGCTTTACAGCTAGATCCTATGGAGAAATTTTTCTCAGTTGAGGTTCTCTCTTTTCAGATAAGTGTAGCTTATGTTAATTTGATATAAAACTTCTTAGGATAGTGGTTTTGAACAATCATTGACCTGAATATTTTACTTTCCCTTTTGGTGACAACTCCTAACATACTCTCCCACAATTTCTCAGCTACCATTCTATCCTAGGATCCCTAAATAAAATGGCAACAGTCTTCCACACTCTGAACTCTCAATTCTATGGGAAGTCTACCATTAGACACACAGTGACACCTTTAAGGGACTAAAACAAGCATGTATCTTATTTTCTGTGTCTCAATTAAAAGAAATAAAAGGGACCTGGAAAATTAAAATCTTGGCTATATGTCCAAACCATTAAGCAATTATAATTATTATCTGACTAGTGGCTGGGGTAGAACAAGACAAAATTTTAGCAGTCTCCCAAGAAGTCTGTGTTAAGCCAGGTGATAGTGGTGCACTGCTTTAATCCGAGGACTTGGGAGGCAGAGGCAGGAAGATTTCTGAGTTTGAGGCCAGCCTGGTCTACAGAGTGAGTTCCAGGACAGCCAGGGCTACACAGAGAAACCCTGTCTTCAAAAACCAAAATAATTAATTAATTAATTAATTAATTAAAGAAGTATGTGCTAATTATTTTTTATCTTGTTCTTTTGATGAGTATGAAGTGAAGTTCCTTATCTCTTGTGGCAAGTTTTGCTTTGAGGCGGCTTTCCTGGATATTAGCACAGCTACTATTGCATGTGCCTTGGTTCCAGTTGCTTGAAGCAACTTGACTCCATCTTTTAGCATTGAATAGTATCTGTTGTTCATCTAATTTTTTCTTTGAAGCTGAAAATCGTAGATACTGCTTTCTTATTCAATCTGCTAGTCTTTCTTTCTTTTTCTTTCTTTTTTTTTCTGATGAAATTTCTTATTTTTATTTAAAATATCTTTTTTTATTCAATATAATTTTTTATTTACATTTCAAATGATTTCCCCTTTTCTAGCCCCCCACTCCCCAAAAGTCCCATAAGCCCCTTTCTCTTCCCCTGTCCTCCCACCCACCCCTTCCCACTTCCCCGTTCTGGTTTTGCCGAATACTGCTTCACTGAGTCTTTCCAGAACAAGGGGCCACTCCTCCTTTCTTCTTGTACCTCATTTGAGTGTGGATTATGTTTTGGGTATTCCAGTTTTCTAGGTTAATATCCACTTATTAGTGAGTGCATACCATGATTCACCTTTTGAGTCTGGGTTACCTCACTTAGTATGATGTTCTCTAGCTCCATCCATTTGCCTAAGAATTTCATGAATTCATTGTTTCTAATGGCTGAATAGTATTCCATTGTTTAGATATACCACATTTTTTGCATCCACTCTTCTGTTGAAGGATACCTGGGTTCTTTCCAGCATCTGGCAATTATAAATAGGGCTGCTATGAACATAGTAGAGCGTGTATCCTTATTACATGGTGGGGAATCCTCTGGGTATATGCCCAGGAGTGGTATAGCAGGATTTTTCTTTTTTTTATTCGATATATTTTTTATTTACATTTCAAATGATTTCCCCTTTTCTAGCCCCCTACTCCCTGAAAGTCCCGTAAGCCCCCTTCTCTCCCCTTGTCCTCCCACTCACCCCTTCCCACCTCCCCATTCTGGTTTTGCCGAATACTGTTTCACTGAGTCTTTCCAGAGCAAGGGGCCACTCCTCCTTTCTTCTTGTACCTCATTTGATGTGTGGATTATGTTTTGGGTATTCCAGTTTTCTAGGTTAATATCCACCTATTAGTGAGTGCATACCATGATTCACCTTTTGAGTCTGGGTTACCTCACTTAGTATGATGTTCTCTAGCTCCATCCATTTGCCTAAGAATTTCATGAATTCATTGTTTCTAATGGCTGAATAGTACTCCATTGTTTAGATATACCACATTTTTTGCATCCACTCTTCTGTTGAGGGATACCTTGGTTCTTTCCAGCATCTGGCAATTATAAATAGGGCTGCTATGAACATAGTAGAGCGTGTATCCTTATTACATGGTGGGGAATCCTCTGGGTATATGCCCAGAAGTGGTATAGCAGGATCTTCTGGAAGTGAGGTGCCCAGTTTTAGGAGGAACCGCCAGACTGATTTCCAGAGTGGTTGTACCAATTTGCAACCCCACCAGCAGTGGAGGAGTGTTCCTCTTTCTCCACACCCTCTCCAACACCTGCTGTCTCCTGAATTTTTAATCTTACCATTCTGACTGGTGTAAGGTGAAATCTCAGGGTTGTTTTGATTTGCATTTCCCTAATGACTAATGAAGTTGAGCATTTTTAAGATGCTTCTCCACCATCTGAAGTTCTTCAGGTGAGAATTCTTTGTTTAACTCTGTACCCCATTTTTTAATAGGGTTGTTTGGTTTTCTGGAGTCTAACTTCTTGAGTTCTTTATATATATTGGATATTAGCCCTCTATCTGATGTAGGATTGGTGAAGATCTTTTCCCAATTTGTCAAAAAACTCCACTAGAGAGCTCCTACAGTTGATAAACAACTTCAGCAAAGTGGCAGGTTATAAAATCAACTCAAGCAAATCAGTGACCTTCCTATACTCAAAGGATAAGCAGGCTGAGAAAGAAATTAGGGAAATGACCCCCTTCACAATAGCCACAAACAGTATAAAGTATCTTGGGGTGACTCTTACCAAACATGTGAAAGATCTGTATGACAAGAACCTCAAGACTCTGAAGAAGGAAATGGAAGAAGACCTCAAAAAATGGGAAAACCTCCCATGCTCATGGATCGGTAGAATCAATATAGTTAAAATGGCCATTTTGCCAAAAGTAATATACAGATTCAATGCAATACCCATCAAAATCCCAACTCAATTCTTCAGAGTTAGAAAGAGCAATTATCAAATTCATCTGGAATATCAAAAAACCCAGGATAGCTAAAACTATTCTCAGCAACAAAAGAAAGTCTGGGGGAATCAGTATACCTGACCTCAAGCAATACTACAGAGCAATAGTGTTAAAAACTGCATGGTATTGGTACAGTGACAGGCAGGAGGATCAATGGAATAGGATTGAAGATCCACACACCTATGGCCACTTGATCCTCGACAAAGAGGCTGAAAACATCCAATGGAAAAAAGATAGCCTTTTCAACAAATGGTGCTGGTTCAACTGGAGGTCAGCATACAGAAGAATGCGAATTGATCCATCCTTGTCTCCTTGTACTAAGCTCAAATCCAAATGGATCAAGGACCTCCACATAAAGCCAGACACTCTGAAGCTAATAGAAAAGAAACAGGGGAAGACCCTTGAGGACATCGGTACAGGGAGAAAGTTTCTGAACAGAACACCAATAGCGTATGCTCTAAGATCAAGAATTGACAAATGGGACCTCATAAAATTACAAAGTTTCTGTAAGGCAAAGGACACCATCAAGAGGACAAATCAGCAACCAACAAATTAATCTTTCTTTTTTATTGGCAAATAAAAATGTTAATATTCTGAGTCACTATTGAAAAGCACTTACTAATTACTGTTTAATACAATGGAGTTATGCAAAGTTCTTTCTGTTAAATCATTTAAAAGTGTGTGTGTGTGTGTGTGTTTTCTGAGGTGCAGAAAATTGGAAGAAGAAAAAAATCACTCAGGTAGTTCCTATCTCTGTCATATCATGCTATTTTCAAAATTGATATATACACCAAGTTTCCTGTCTGACCTATTTACCTAATGTGGTTTTTTTTTTTTTTAAAAAAAAATCAAAATAGAAATATCTGGAGTTGAAAAAAGAATCCCTCCAACCACAAAACTCAAATTTTGACATAAGGTTATTTAATGTCTTAGAAAAGATTCATGTTCAGCTTCCTAAAATCTACATAGAAAGTCAGAAGACAGAAAAGACAGTCAAAGACAATTGGTTTATTACCATGAGGTCTTTATTCACCTATCTGGAGGTCTTAAGTATGCTTTCAAGTTTTTAGATTTATTGGCTAAAAAAATTACTAGAATGGGTGTGTGTCCAGAAGTGGTTTAGCAGGGGCATGAGGTAGATCAGTTTCTAATTTTCTGAGAAATTTCCATTTTGACTTCCAATATGGCTGTACAATTTTGCGCAAGTAGTGGAGGAGGATTTCCCCTTGTTCCACAGTCTTATCAGCATGAGCTGTCACTTGTATTTTAGATCATAATAATTGGGACAGATATAAGATGGAATCTCAAAGTCATTTTGATTTACATTTCCCTGATGGCTAAGGATGTTGAACATTTCTTTAAGTGTTTCTTTGCCATTTGAAATTTCTCTGTTGATAATTCTCTGTTTAGATCTTTCCCCCATTATTTCTTGATTGTATTACTTAGTTTGTTGATATCTAGTTCCTTGAGTTTCTTATATATTTTGGATATTAGCTTTCTGTCAGATGAGATACCCAGAGGATGCTACATCTTATCACAAAGACACTTATTCAATGTTTATAGCAGCTTAATTCATAATATCCAGAAAATGGAAACAATGTAAATTCCCCTAACTTGAAGAATGAATAAAGTGTGGTACTTTTACAAAAGAGAATATTATTCAGCTGTCTAAAACAATGACATCATAAAACTTGCAGGCAAATGGACATAACTATAAATAAAATCATCCTGATATAACCTAGATCTAGAAAGACAAACATGGTATATACTCACAAGTGGATATTATCTATAAAGTAAGAAACATGCTAAAGTTCACAGAGAGGCTAAGTAAAATGGAGTGCTAACCAGGGATGCAAGGATCTCCCTGGAAAGGGGAAATATCATCAAGTTTTTGAGTAGACTGGGGGACTCGGCTTGGTGTGGTTGGGAACAGGAAGGATTTGGTGAAGGGGGGACAGAAAGTCCTGAGAGAAATGACTAGAACTGGGTACCATTTTGTGGGTGAGGTGGAATCCTATTGCAATGGAAACACCATGGAACCCATGAGAATAACCCCAGCAAAGGCTCCTAGTAATAGGGACACAGATCTTGAGTTAGTTATCTTCTGTAACCTAGCAAGGCCTCAAGTGGAAGAATTGGGACACCAATCAGAGCACAAAACCTTGGACATACAGTTTGTCCTGCCTGCAGAGTGTACTAGGACATATCAGAATTGTTGGTCCTAGAAAACACTGCAGGCAGGACAAACTATCTGATCAGACAAATTGTCTGATCAGAATCAGAGTTGCTTTATTCAGCAACTGATGGGAGCAGGTGCAGAGTCCTACAGTCAAACATTAGGCTGAGCTCAGAAGTCTTGTGGAAAGGGAGGGGTAGAAGTACTGGATTAACCAGACATGTCAGGGACACACTAGAAGGCAGCCATCAGAATCACCTGGATGCTGTAGGGATCAGGAAGCCTGTAGGGTCTACCCTATGTCCTCTGCATATAGGTTATGTCTGAGTAGCATGGTATTCTTGTGGAATACTGACAGTGGGAGTGGGCCTGTCTTGATTCTCTTGCCTACTTGTGGGATCCTTTTTGATAAATTTGCCAAGCCTTTATGTGATGATGTTGTGTGCCTGGACTTATTAAAACTTGTTATACTGCATTTGTTTGATATCCTTGGTAAACCTGCTCTTTTCTGAGAGGAAGCAGAAGAAGATGAGTCTAGAGCAGAGAGGTGGTGGTGGGAAACTGTAGTAAGGGCAGGGAAGGGAGACTGCAGTTGGGAAGGAATATATGAACGAAGAACAATTTTTACAAAGAAAAAGATACTACAATGTAAAATGAATTACATTTGCATACGTAAAATTGTGTTTGTATAACTTTGAGGCCTTGGCAAAACCATATTAATAAATAAAGCTTTCAAAACTCTTATTCTCATCTGTGTAATTAATAGAAATGTGAAGTCATAGAAAAAGATAAAATTTCTATCTAGTCTATATGGCACAGAGTTTGATACAGTTATCTTGACTGGAGCTTAGAGACAGGAGGATGTGCGTAAATGTTACTTTATAAAGAAAGCTTTTTAGTTTTGAATGGGAGGATATAGTGAAAAATAAAGCCTGAGAGCCTAGAAATAGTGGCTTAAATACAGACATAAATGAAACGCCATGTGTTAGAAAACACAATTTCTCATTTCAGCATTTCTCATCTTCATAGTCCATTTAAGTACTACGTTTATGTCATGTTAGATAACAATTTTTACTGCAGTCACTCATGATCAAGATTTGTTAGCCAATCTATATTCTATTTCTCATTACTTACTCATTTCTTAGCACCGAATATGATTTACAATTGTCAAATTATTAAAGTGATTCCTTTTCTGATTTATTTTACACATGTTCCTCAGGCATTGTTCTTCCCACAAGCTTAGCATCTTTTACCACCATGGATTTCCATGTTTATGTGAAAACCATCTCTGCCATGGTCTCTTCAGCCTTGGACATTTTCATTTATGCTATACTCTAGTATTATTTTTCTTTCTCTTTGAGTGATTCTATAGTTTTCCTTTTCTCTGAGGATTTATGGGAGCTGGGCAGCCAACAAGTTGACAAGGAACTTGCTTTGCAGAACCCTTGTTTTTCTCTTATCAGTCAGATAAGCTGTTTCATACCTAGTTGCAAGGCCTCTCATTTATCTTCCTGTAGCGTTCTAAACTCCACTATTTTAACTCCAACCTTCCTTTCAAACACCAATATCTCTTTTCATGGTTTCATGTGTGATTAATGTGTTTTTATCATAGGGCTATTCATCTTACTACCTACCACAAGGTATTTTCTATCACAGAAGGTCTCCCTAAGACATAAGAGATGATTGAAATCTATCTAAAAAAAAATACCAGATATTTGTTGAGGATGCTGTTATGTTAAAGTATGCACCATTAATATAAAAAATAAACCTGAAAGTTACTGTGGTTCTTAATATTGATCCAATTGAAATCCAAGTTTGAAATAACTTCAGTTTCTTTGTTATATTCACAACATCTAGGACACTTGAACTTGATCTTAAGACTCCTACATTTAGGAGTTATCTGCCCCTAAAACTAAGAGGTAGTAAAAAAGGTACCCATTAGTATATTTTTAAAAATGTTTTTTACATAATATCACTGTTAATTCCCCTCACTAAGTAGATGAAGGGATAGAATTTTAGTCTTTCCTTTTGTAAACATATGTATTTATATATTTATGAACACACATATATGAATAATATATTATACCTAACAAACAAAAACTTATCTCAGGAAGAAAATCCCATGAAATGCCTCAGGGTGTACCTTTGTGACAATTCTTTCTGTATTTCTTGGCAGATTTGCTCTCTAATTGATTTGATTATTACATTTGTATAAAGCTTTCTCTGGGGGCCTAATACTTAGATAAAATAAAAGAAACTTTGTTACATGTCAAAAATGTTATCTTCCAAAGAAAAATTAAATACAAGTCAATGACTTGCATTTGACTTAATAGAACATCAAAAACCTTGGCTCTCATCTGAAAAGTCAGGAATATGAGGAAAGACATGCTTTTCCCTTTCTTGTGCTCAGGAAAGGGAATTATTTCCATTGCCCCATCACCAATGATCATTGAAATTGTTCTCCATGCTAAAATACAAGGAAAGGGGCAAAGAGACCATGGTGTAGTGACTTAAGACTTGGGAACTTAATTGAAGAAGACAAAAAAGAAAACTCCTGAGAGTTCAAAGGTATCAATACAAGGGCAAGTGAGACAGATTTAAAAATTATAAAGCTTGTTTCTTTGCTTCCTGATTAGCTCGCTCATCTGACATTGTCTGAACGAATTCTCAGTATTTTGTAAGTAAGTTAAATGTTAGCATCTCAAAGGGCTTTTGGCAGTGTTATAAAGGTTGTGGTAATACTGTTTGTTTTAAAATTATCAGATAGGTCAGAGGTCCTTTTAAGATACTTTAATATAAAATGAACATAAAAATTCTCAGATAAGACCTCTACATAGAGCAGACAAATAATGTCTCATGAAATAACACCAGATTTTATCACATCAGAGGGGTTAAAAGCTTCAGCATGGAACATCTGCAGTAATTTGTATCCCTAAATTTTCACTTGTTGAGGCAGGTAATTTTATATCAAGCAGGGATCAAGAAGCCTAGATTATTGGACTCGGGCATTATTCATGCAATAGAAAAAAGAAAGAGGCACACTTCATTGTGGGTGGGTATATGGGGTAGGACAGAAGCAGACAAGACCTGCATACCTTTCTGGCCATGTTAATTTAAACAGACTCCCAGTATTTATTTGTATATTTTTTCATTCAATATTAAGCCAGTATTTCATATTATTTATGAGTCAAATTGAATTGTTGCTCATTTAATTATTTTAGTATTCTACAAGCAAGTAATATAAGAAATTTCCTAAAACATTGTGTAAATGTCTCTACATACACCTAGGCTTAGATAGAATAAAACTATTGTTAAATTATCAAATAAAACATGATATTACACTTTCAAATGTTTTTCATGAAGTATCTAGAGTTACATCTAGGAATATAGGTTAGGGAATTAAACAGACAAATATGTTTAAGTTTTTCTGTGATGATGTTGGCACAGCCTTTCTGAAAGTTAACTTGTCTGTCAGTCAGTAATAGAAACATGTCTTCGTAGCAGTAGCTATATCCTCCCTTGAACAGTGATAATTTTATTTAAATCACCACTTAACATCTTATCTCTATATATAGGCTAAGTATAATATTAACAATATACAAGTTTTTCTTCCCCATCTTATGCCAACAAGTTAATCGTTACAGGCTCAATTTTTATGAGTAGAAATAAAGATAATAACTGTTCTCTTGTCCAATGATTGTGAATATTCAATATAATAACATAGATGTAATGCTTCTTGCACTATTTTCATGGTTTCTTGGTTAATGATTGATTCTAGTTTTGCAAGGTATTATAATGTGATTTTCTGCATTATTCTCATTACTCACACTCTAAACATCTGTTAAGCAACCACTGGTCCAGGTAGTATTCTAGAGATGATGAGTACAACAGTAATGAAGACAAAGTACTGGTCCACTTGCATTTCAACTGACAGTGGAGAAAGGATCTCATTGTCATTAGCTTGCTCTTATACACTCTTTGTCAGATCATGCTATGTAACCTCTGAAAATGTAAAATTTTTATTTCTAGATTGTGGACACTGCTAAGACAATGTAAGTCACTCAAGGGCAACAAAGTATGCCCTGAGCAATTGGCCACTTGACTATCTTAGATGAGCACTATACTTCACATGATCAGAGGTACATGAAGTCTGTTTTTCTTCAGGATTCTAACTTTTTAAAGGGACATACAATAAATATTCCTCTAATTTGGCTTGAACAAACCCCTAGAAAGTTTTCATTTGGCTTATGGATATAGGTTATATCATAAGCAGCAATGAGTGGGAAACCACTTTTCCTAGAGTTCTGGGAATGAAAGAGCCAATGGAAAACAGAAATTTCTTTCCTCAAAAGACATGTAAAACAATAATCTGTGTTATTGGGGGGGGGCAAGTAGGACAAATTTACTAAAAACCCATACTGAATAAAATCAGAGTTGACTGTGCACAGGTCTGGCCAGAGCTGGTCTCCAGGGAGTGCTCTGACTCCATGACTTGGATGTGAGATCACCATTTTTGCTTCAGTAGCTGTCCAAGGTGGGTCTGGCCAGGAGCTCACAGGACACAGTAACAGTGGAATAGCTGGGAAAAGATCCTTCCAGGCACCATCTGTACCCCAGAGCTAAAGCTGTTTCACCACCCTCTGTGCACAGGTTCCTCCAGGAGAGAGCTGGTCTCCCAGTAGTGCTCTCACTCCCAGACCAAGAGGTGAGATGTCCACATTCTCTGCAATAGCTGTCCTGGGTGGGACTGGCCAGGAGCATGCAGGGCACAGAAACAGTGGAACAGATGGGACAGGATCCTGGTCTGGTCTGTGTCTGCAACCAGTTAGGGCTGTCCCACAGCACTCTGTACACAGGTCCTTCCAGGAGAGAGCTGGTCTCTCAGGGTGCTGACACAGGCTTATAGGCCCACAGGAGGGACAAGCTCCATCTGGAGATAGCAATACCAACTAACACCACAGATAACCAGATGGTGAAAGGCAAGCACAAGAACCCTAGCAACAGAATCCAAGGCTACTTGGAAACATCAGAACCCAGTTCTCCCACCACAGCAAGCAATGGATATGCAAACAAGCCAGAAAAGCAAGATTTAGATTTAAAATCACATCTCATGATGCTGGTAGAGGACTTCAAGAAGGACATAAACAACTCCCTTAAATAATTACAGGAGAACACAGGTAAACAGATAGAAGCCCTTAAAGATGAAACACAAAAATCCGTTATAGAATTACAGGAAAACCAAACAGGTGGAGGAATTGACCAAAACTATTCAGTATGTAGAAATGGAAATAGAAACAATAATGAAATTACAAAATGAGACAACTCTGGAGATAGAAAACCTAGGAAAGAGATCAAGAGTCATAGATGTAAGCATCACCAACAGAATACTAGAGATAGAAGAGATAATCCCAGGGTCAGAAGATACCACAGAAAATATTGACACAACAGTCAAAGAAAATGAAAAATGCAAAATGCTTCTAACCCAAAACATCCAGGAAATCTACAACACAATGAGAAGACCAAAACTACAGATAAAAGGTAGAGAGGAGAGAGATTTCCGGCTTAAAGTGCCAATAGATATCTTTCAAGAAACTTATAGAAGAAAACTTCCCGAACCTAAAGAAAGAAATGTCTATGAACATAAAAGAAGTCTAGAAAACTCCAAATAGATTTGACCCAAAAAGAAATTCCTCCTAACACATAATAATCAAAACACCAAATGCACTAAAAAAGAAAGAATATGAAAAGCAGTAAGGGAAAAAGGTCAAGTAATATATAAAGGCAGACCTCTCAGAATTACACCATTTGCAGATGATATGATAGCATATTTAAGTGACCCCAAAACTTCCACCAGAGAACTCCTAACCCTAATAAACAATTTCAGCAAAGTGGCTGGATATAAAATTAACTCTAACAAATGAGTGTCCTCCCCATACTCAAAGGATAAAAAGGCTGAAAAAGAAATTAGAGAAACAACTCCCTTCACAAGTCACAAATAATATAAAATACCTTGGTGTGACTCTATCTAACGAAACAAGTGAAAGATATGTATGACAAGAACTTTAAGTGACACCTAAGGTCAATTGATCTTTGACAAAGAAACTAAAACCATTCAGTGGAAAAAAAGATAGCATTTCTAATAAATGGTGCTGGTTCAACTGGCAGTCAGGATGCAGAAGAATGCAAATCTTATCTCCTTGTACAAAGTTCAAATCCAAGTAGATCCAGGACCTCCACATAAAACCAGTTACATTTAAACTAATAGAAAAGAAAGTAGGGAAGAGCCTCGAGCACATGGGCACAGGGGAAAAATTCTTGAACAGAAATACAGCAAATAGCTTATGCACTAAGATCAAGAATTGACAAATGGGACGTCATGAAACTACAAAGCTGCTGTAAGGCAAAGGTACTGTCAATAGGACAAAACAGCAACCAACAAATTGGGAAAGGATCTTTACCATCCCTACATCTAATAGAAGGCTAATATCCAATATATACAAAGAATTCAAGAAGTTAGACTCCAGAGAGTCAAATAACCCTATAAAAATAGGGTACAGAACTAAACAATTTTCACCTGAGGAATATCGAATGTCTGAGAAACACCTAAGGAAATGTTCAACATCCTTAGTCATCAGGGAAACGCAATTTGGCAGGTTCCTGAGAAAATTGGACATAGTACTACTGTAGGACCCTGCTACACTACTCCTGGGCATATATTAAGAAGATGCTCCAACATGTAATAAGGACACATGCTCCACTATGTTCATAGCAGCCTTCTTTATAATACCCAGAAGCTGGAAAAAACTGAGATGTCCTTCAACAGAGGAATGGATACAGATAATGTGGTTCATTTACACAACGGATTACTACTCAAATTCATGAAATTCTTATGAAAATGGTTGGAACTAGAAAATATCATCCTGAGTAAGGTAACCCAATCACAAAAAAACACACATGGTATGCACTCACTGATAAGTGGATATTATCCCAGAAGCTCAAAATACCCAAGATATAATTCATAAACAGAAGCTCAAGAAGAAGAAAGATCAAAGTATGGATACTCTGGTCCTTCTTAGAAGGTGAATCAAAATACCCATAAGAGGCAATACAGAAACAAGTGTAGAGCAGAGACTGAAGGAGTGGCCATTTAGAGACTGCCTCATCTGGGGATTTATCTCATATAGTGTTACCAACCCAGACACTATTGTGGATGCCAACAAGTGCTTGCTTACAGGAGCCTGATATAGCTGTCTTGTGAGAGGCTCTGCTAGTGCCTGACAAATACCAGCCTGGATGTTCACAGCCAACCAATAGCCTGAGCACTGTGTCCCCAATGGAGGAGTTGAAGGAGTTTGCAGCCCCATAGGAGGAACAATAATATGAACCAACCAATATCCCTAGTGCTTCCAGGGACTAAACCACCAACTAGAGTACACATGGAGTACTCTGCAATATGTAGCAGAGGATGGCCTTGTCAGTCATCAGTGGAGGAGGGGCTCTTGGTCTTGTGAAGACTTGATGTCCCAGTGTAGGGGAATGCAGGACAGGGAAGAAGGAATAGGTGTGTTGGTAAGCAGGGGGAGGGGGATGGGATAGAGGATTTTTGGTGGAGAAAGGAGGAAAGGAGATAACATTTGAATTGTAAATAATGAAAATATCTATTAAAAATCAAGAAAAAAAAGATCTGAGGTGACTATATGGCTCATCAGGTTTGACCCCAAAACCTGATAACCTGAATTCATTCTCCAAGGACTGGCATTGTTGAGGGATTGAGGAGAACTTAATATGAGGAGAGAAGAAGGACTATAGGATGAGAACAAGGAGGAGAGAGATGATAAAATTGATGACTACAAACTTTTGATCTCAACAGAGCAAATTAATGTCACTAGTTTTCTTAGTCAGTACTCTACTGCTGTGGAGGGACATGATGACCATATCAACTCTTATATAAGAAAACATTTCATTGGAGCATGATTATAGTTTCTGTAGTTTAGGCCATCATCATGGTAGGAACAAGTCAGGTAGGCATGTGTTGGGTGGTAGCTGAGAGCTATGCTCTGATGCAAAGGAAGAGAGAGCAGCACTGGGCTTGGTATGAGCTTTTGAACTCTCAAAGCCCATATTCTTTTTCCATTTGGGCCACATATATTCCAAGGCCACACCATTCAACCATTGTGTTCCTTTCTAATAGTACCACTTCCCGTTGAACAAACATTCAAATAGCTGGTCATTCTGATTCAAACCTTTATACTACTGATTAGGAAAGGGGGGGGGAAGGTCCTTAAATTTTCAAACAGCAATTAACTGCAATGGCTTCTTGACAAGTCTGTGATGTATTTAGCTGGTTTCAGAGAAGGATATGTGAGCTTTCCTGCATAGGGCAAAAAGTCCTTGTCCACACAGATAAACAAATCAGCAAATCAGTTAACAAATAAAGTTAAACACACAACTTAGCTCTTCAACTTCAGTTAAACAGTGAACAAATCAAGAAAGTTAATCACACAACTTAGCTTTGCATCTTACCTGCAGTTTGGTAATCCTTTGCTGTCTGATGAGAAAGGCTCTGCCCTTATCTCTCAGAATTTACTTATCACAGACAATATTCTTTCCCTTTGAACAATGTTCTTTCCCTTAAAAACCTTGAGCACTACTTTTAGGTCACAAAATCTATTTCTATGTCAGATGTCACTCGTTCTTTACAATAGCCTAAGTGACTTCTATGTTATCTAAGGACCAGGGTAATCCTCACTCCAACAGGCATTATGTTTATTGGCATCATTTCCCCAAACCCTTATCTTGAGCATTGTTTCTTAGTCAACAAGAAACCATTTTAGAGATGAAGCTGTATGTACTTTGCTAAGAACTTTCAGTGAAAACGCACTTTAAACATTGTTGTTCTTATGGGGCTGAGTTAATTGTTATTTTAATACTTTTTTCTCAAAACTGTGCTATGCTTAAAAATGATAAGGTAAAAAATAATCTGAGTCAGATTCTAGATGTCCTAGTTCCAATGTTTATCCTCTATGTTATCGGTATCTACTTTCCTTTTTAACATTGAGTTATAGCTTGTCATGTTTCATCTGGGAAGCTCTTAACTCTAACCTGTCAGCCCTTATGGCCATGTTTTCATAATTCACCCACTCCTGTACACTTAGATTTTTCAAAACTTACTTTAATAAGGGTTCTTAAATTCTTCGAACTTCTTATAGCTCAGTAACCAAGAAAGGGGAAGAAGATGACCAATAGGACAAAGGGGGCATGGACCCATTTAGAAGTAGTTCTTTGGGGTGATTCCAATCTTCTTTATCAGAAGTCCAGTCCACTCATAATACACTAAACACAAATCAGAAGCAGCATCTTGTCTCAGAAGAAACCATGATGCTCTGCTGATTGCCATGGATGCACTAAATTGGTAAGAAGCAACTGGAACACCACCAGAAATCCTTTGGTACATTTCTCTCTACAAAATTACAATTGAAGATAAGAGATGAAAGAAAAGTGAGGCAATGCAAGACCATCATCAGCTAAACCCAATGAAGACCAGCAAGGCAAACCAATGCTAAAGCATCATCCACTATCTGTTTGGTTATACTTATCTCTTTCCAAACATCACATGTCTTCTTAAACATCAACTCCAGCAAAATGCCACATGACCTTTCACCAGATAGCTTCTAGAAAAATACAATATGTTTGTTTTCAGCAAAACATCTTATAAGACAGCCTCCAGAAAAGCATCACATGACACAACTCCAACAAAACCAGAATTTCCTACTTCATACCCCATGGAATATCTGCTCTTTCTATCTTTTCTTTTTCCTTCATCATGGTGGTCTCTTACTAGATCCCAATCCAGGAACACAAACCCCACCTATTTCAATTGTGCTCAGTTATAGAGTGTACGTATCCTTATTCATCAAATCAAGGATAACTTGGTTTGGGCAAGGTTACATAGCATCACTAGAGTCTAAGTGTGGATTCTCTTGTCTCTGGGGAAAACCATGCCTTGGGGTCCAATATTTAATGATATAATACATAGTAAAAGACCAAACCGCAACAGGCTACCATTGTATTGGGCTAAGCTCACTTTCATTCTTACCTTACCCTGATCACTATTCTCTTTCTGCAAGGAATCACTAGACTAACCTACTTAAAACACAGCTCACTTTTGGTTAATGGCTCACTTAAAATGGAGTTTTGTATGTAACTATAATGAACTACTTAAAATATGTAGACAAATTTGACTGATTAAAAATCTAAACCCAAGCAGAGGCCATTTGACTTCTAATGGTAGGTCCCTTTAATTATCTTTCAAAAATAATCATGAACTTAGGTGATATGTCTGTGCCACTGAAAGTTCCAGGTTTCTGGCTTGAGTGCTTTCTTTTAGGTACGAGCAGTTCATAAGGTTGGTACCACACTGCGGCAGCTCTTTGTCCTCCATGTCTCCTAGTTACAGCACTGAAGAAAGCTCCCATGTAAGAGCTGGAAATGAGTTCTGACTCGGGAAATTATACAAGTGTCACTTTATGCTCTTATTTTAGTGGATTTTGGTTTCTTCTTTCAGAGTTCCAGCATCATCTTTCTAGGGTCTGGATTACATAAGGTAAAAGAAGGCTTTGATATATTGCTACAATTAAGAAAAAAGATTTCCCAGACACTGATTATATACTAGTTGCTGACAAAGGCTACTTGAAACCCAGTTCATTCATTGCTCCAGCACTCACAATATCATGCTTTCTAAAGATACTTGACAATGACTAATTAATCTATTACAGTCTGCCTTTCACTTGAGGCTGTTCTCTATGTGCAAGGCCATTACAGTACACACCACAATGCCTTTTAACATACATTAGAAGTACCTAGAGTCTCACTAATAAAATTAGATGCCACAAAACACCTTTACACTAATATGACAGTCAAGAGGGAGTCCTCTTAGAATGAGGCTAGATCTGCCAGTTTGATTAATATGATATAGGAATGGATGGTTCATACTCAAGGTACTCCATGAAAGAGTAAGTGATATAGTTATTGAGTTTTATATATTTCAGAAAATATGTAAATTTTGAGAAGTGGCATGTTAATTTTGAGCTAGTTTGTTTCAATAAGAATTCAGATATTTATGATCTCTGTGTCCTCCAACCCCAATCAGTTGTTGCTTACTGGTGGTCACAGTGTGCAGAGAAGCTGGAAAGCAGGCCTGAGGACAGCAGTGAGTGCAGCAGGTAAGAACAACCCAGAAGACTTTTGTGGAAGACACCTTGTTTATTAAAATTGTGGGACTAGCATATATGACTTGAATCAGAAGGAGGAGATGAAAAAGGACAAGAGGTAAGTGTTGTGACAGGATCTGTGGCCTTCCAAGCTTATCAACTAGTTTGTCAATATCATGATTGTTGAGAAGTTAATCCTGTGTCAGGGAAACAGGACACTAACTGGCTTTATCTCTCTGTAATTGAGTAAGCCCAAGCCTAATTTGCATAGGGAATTGGCCCGCTTCTGCCATGCTCTCTGATAGATGTCTGGGGCATGGGCAATGCTTTACTCTCCCTTATCTGGCATGGGAATCCACAATGATCTAGAATTCTTTCATTCACCATTTCCCATTTATTCATCCAATACAACATAAGTGTATGACCTAAAGCATCTTCTGCTATGGTGTACACATGACTATGGTAGAGTATATATGAATACAAGGATACATATATGTACATATATGTATAGTACATATATGTACTGTACAAGGCTTTGGGTGAAACTGGTGAGGATGGCAGAAGAGCTCACAAACTTTGCAATAGAGATTCTGATCCTAACACTGCAACCAATTCATTTTATGCATTGTGAGCCATTTCTTCAATTTTACTTGTGGAAGAAGAGGAGAAGAAAAATAAGGAGCCTTCATGAAATAGCTATCTGTGAGAAATGATTACCATTATAATCTAGTATTTTGCAGACATTTCAGCATAGCAAAATTCAGTAATAGTTTATTAATGTGTTCCACAGTATATAAATTCATATTTCATTCTGTAGGGAAAATATTCAGAAGAATTCTTTCTTTTCATAGCATAAAAATCAATAATGAGTTATGTGATTGTTAACATATGTGGGATTTCCTCAACACCAACAAATAATTGATTAAATACTTCTGTGATGGACACTAGCTGTGCATTCTCAATTTATATAGTCACATCTCTCAGGATAAGGATTTGCTGTCTAAGATAGTTCCACTTCTTCACTCCAGGTGAAAATAACTAGATCCAGGTTATTTTTCTAATTTTCTGACTTATAATTCATTAAATCAGGGTTCCTACATCCTGTTCCTTAAGTTAAATTGATTTTGCACAACTCAGGGAAGCACTCTTTTTATTTTTTTATTGTTTTTGATGAAATAATCTGTAAAAGATACAGACAGAGATGATGGGCTAAGACCCAGATGTCGTGTTCAGTGTTTACATGTTTCTGCAGCTCCCCAATCTCTTTCTTTGAGGATTTCATTACATAAAAATTAATTGATTAAACCCCAGGACACTCATAAGCAATTAACCCTCCAGGCCCTTTGTTCTTCATAAGGTTGGGGATTGGGGCTCAATGTCTCTGATGTGACCTTTCCTTGACTATTCCCATCATAAAATACTTAGTGGCCCATTACAATCAATCATATCATTAACATACAAGACACTATCATGTCTTTGGAGATGTTAATGTCTTCAGGAATCATATGGAAGGAAACAGGAAGATTAAGCACATTGTTATAATAGCACATAGTTGATCCACAAGCAATAATCCTTTAAAAGTTTGTGAGTTTATTCTAGAGCCAAATGTATAACTATTTCCTGGGACCACCAATTTAAGTTTCACAAATAAAATATTTTAATGTGGTAACAGATCTATGTTGGTTTATAACAGCAGGACAAACAGACCACAAATCAAGATTTTGAAAATATATAGTAGATAATGTTCTACTTAATGCAGATCAAGGAAAAGTGGGGTATCTCAGCTAAGCCCTCAGATAGTATGAAAGAGTATTCTTAGCATTTTGGTTGGTGAAATTAGTCTAAAATGTTTACCTGTCACCAGCTATTAGGTCACATATAGAGAAGCAATCAATAGCTACTTGGAACATTCTAACCTCTCCACATCACTGAAGTTCTGATCAGTCAATCAGCTGTTGTAGTCACAAGTCCTTTCTCACATTTCTGATATATAACCTTCCTCAAAATATTCCTTTAGTGTGTCAACTTCTTTCTATTGAACGCATCCATATATTAGATACAACTTCTTAACTCATTAAGTCTGATTAGATTTCCCCTTTGAGGGGACAAATTCTCAGGCAAAGAGAAATTTTCACATAATAGTCAGTCAAAGTCAAAGCAAAAGGATCAATGTGGGGCACTACAGTTTGTTATCATCAATTCAATCTTTTTAAATATTTTCACTGCAGTTGGGATTTGAAAGAGAATCAACTTCTGTCTAAAAAATTTTAAAGCATATAAAATATTAAAAATTGATCAAGCTTAAGAGGTGCTACCCCAAAGCCATTTCCACAGTGACACAAAACTCTGTCAATACTTTGGGTAAAAAAGTGTCATATTTCATGTGGAAGAAGAAATCCTGAGTGAAAAATACAAGGGCTTTTGTCAGAGTGGGATAAGAGAGTAGAAATATCAGGAGAGAATTTTTTTTTCAAAAACAGTCCCCAAAAAGATGGTGAGTTTTCACAGACATGTTCTGCAGCATACACAGATAAGTCTAAAGCTAATGTCACCAAATACTCTTAAAGTGATCTTTAAAGAATATTCCAAGCTTATGTGATCACTGATAAAAATCAATACTTTTCTCTACTCACATTAGTATAAATTTGAGAGCATTCCTTCCAGAACACTGAAATTTGAACACCGTAGCCCATTTTGTCAGTATTTACTGGGCTAACACTCAAGGGGAGAAAAGTAGCTGTTGGTTCCAGCTCCCCAGTGCCTTCTACTGTGAGGCTCCTCTAGTTTCTTCATACAGATGTTGAAAGTGCTTCTTTCCTTTATTCCTATAGAGACTTAAGGTCTCCATGACTTTATGCAATTTCAATCTTGGGTTTTATGCTTCTGTTCACAAAAACACTTTTTTAGAGGTAAAGAATAAAAAATAAAAATAGGAATGAGCACTAGAAATGAAAAAAAAAAAAAAGAAAAGCAAAAGCAGGAACCTCAGTTTGTCTCTGGCTTTAACCTTACTTTTAATGAACATTTTCTCTGTTGATGTGGCATACTTGCTTGAAGATAGATACTACCTTTGAGCTTTCAGAAAAGCTGTTTGGTCTGGAGGGCAAAAATCCCCAATTTTCTAGACTTGCATGTC
Organism: Apodemus sylvaticus; assembly: GCF_947179515.1. NCBI lineage: Eukaryota > Metazoa > Chordata > Mammalia > Rodentia > Muridae > Apodemus > Apodemus sylvaticus. The sequence continues at coordinate 19,268,194 of NC_067476.1, forward strand.
AGAGCAGTCTTGTCTATTGAAGAAGTTAGTGGAGACATTTGGTAAGCACTGGGCAACCTCTTTGTCTTAAGCTATAATGTATTATGTTTTTATTTGTTGGATATTCATGATGCTTAAATATTAAGAACTTAAAATAATAAGTGTATTTATTTTGGTATTCTATTTTTTCTAAGTATTGAGTTTTTCTACTTTGGTTAGATGTGCTTATATTGTACAGTGTTCTATCACCACTGCTTTGGAAGAAACTATTTGCAAATAGCCCCCATCTTCATAAGGCTTCCATTTAATGAATATTAAGTAGCTGCTTACTTTAAAGGGGTCCACAGTTTCCTCTGTAATAGATAGGGGATGTCCATTTAACCCAGAATTGAAGACATTGAAGCACTTTCAACATCTGTATGAAGAGACTAGAGGAGCCTTACATTAGAAGGCACTGGGGAGCTGGATCCAACAGCAACTTTTCCCCCCTTGAGTGTTAGCCTAGTACATGCTGACAAAATGGGCTACGGTGCTCAAATTTCAGTGTACTGGAAGGAATGCTCTCAAAGTTATACTAATGTGAGTAGAGAAAAGTGTTGATTTTTATCAATGATCACATAAGCATGGAATATTCTTTAAAGATCACTTTAAGAGGAACTTTAATCATTATACATTTTATACTGAAGTAATTTTATAAATACAAAAGGTAAAATATTTTTAAGTCCTACAGAGGCTTGTTTGAATTAAAATTATACATATTTAATTTGAAGAAACAGTATTATTTTGACTAGAGCCTCCTTGTCTTTAGTAGTACTTCTATAAGTGAGTAATGATTGTAACAATGAGTTTATACACACAGATATATAAACATATCATTTAAGATATCATATTTATTTTATTATATATATTAAGGCATGTGTGCATATGTATCATAACACATAGGGATAAAATGCATATTATTATTTATACTTTTTAGTATAGTCACAAACCACCTGTGTTGACATTATCCTAAAAGTATATTTGATGATGGAATGCTAACCAAAATTTCTCAAGTGCAGCAATTTTAAAAGTTATTAATAAATCTTAAAAATGTATCATCTTTTAGAGATGGAGAGATGATTCAGTAGTTAAGAGCACTTGTTGCTTTTTTCAGAAGATCCAGATTCCATTCTCATCATCCACATGGTGGCTTAAAACTGCTCAGCTTTCTGTAATACAAATTCCAGGGGATTAAGTACCCTCTTCTGGCCTCCACAAGTGTCCATCATACATACATGGTGCATTTATACAGATTCAGGCAAAATAATTACACACATAAAATGAAAATAAATATTTAAAATAACTATAGTCTCTTAACATAGCAATTAGTCTAGAGCAGATTTTATTTGTGGTACATTTTTTCTTGGTGTCAGTTGTGTAAAGCCACACAGATGGATACACTGGGTAAATGGATGCCATTTCACTAATGGCACTTTCATAACTACAACATTCCCTCCCTCCATCCACCTACATTGTCTATTTTATTTCCCCTTCTAAGTAAGATTCATGCAACCTCCCTTGGGCTCTCCTTATATAGTTTCTTTGGGTCTGTATATTATAGCATGTTTATCCTGTACTAATATGTGACTAATCTTCACATGTAAGTGAGTACATACCATCCATGTCTTTCTGGGTATGGGTAACTTTCCTCACAACAATATTTTCATACATTTGCCTACAAAATCAAGATGTCATATATATGAATATATGAATAGTTTCCTACTGTTGATACACCACACTTTCTTTATCCAGTTGAAGGACATCTAGGTTATTTCCAGTTATTATGTTTCTGGTTATCATGAATAAATTTGTTACAAACATAATTGAATGAGTGTCCTTGTGCTATAGTGGTGGTCTTTTGATTGTATACCTTGGAGTGGTATAGCTGGAATTTGGGGAAGAATAATTCCCAATTTTCCACGAAATTGTCCAATTGATTTCCAAAGTGGTTGCACAAGTTTGCACTTCCAGCAACTTGGAGGAGTGCTCCCTTTGCTCCACATCCTTGTCAGTATATGCTGTCACTTGAGTTTTTTTTTTATTCGATATAATTTATTTACATTTCAAATGATTTCCTCTTTTCTAGCCTCCCCACTCCCCGAAAGTCCCTTAAGTCCCCTTCTCTTTCCCTGTCCTCCCACCCACCCCTTCCCACTTCCCCGTTCTGGTTTTGCCGAATAATGTTTCACTGAGTCTTTCCAGAACCAGGGGCCACTCCTCCTTTCTCCTTGTACCTCATTTGATGTGTGGATTATGTTTTGGGTATTCCAGTTTTCTAGGTTAATAACCACTTATTAGTGAGTGCATACCATGATTCACCTTTTGAGTCTGGGTTACCTCACTTAGTATGATGTTCTCTAGCTCCATCCATTTGCCTAAGAATTTCATGAATTCATTGTTTCTAATGGCTGAATAGTACTCCATTGTGTAGATATACCACATTTTTTGTATCCACTCTTCTGTTGAGGGATACCTGGGTTCTTTCCAGCATCTGGCAATTATAAATAGGGCTGCTATGAACATAGTAGAGCATGTATCCTTATTACATGGTGGGGAATCCTCTGGGTATATGCCCAGGAGTGGTATAGCAGGATCTTCTGGAAGTGAGGTGCCCAGTTTTCAGAGGAACCGCCAGACTGATTTCCAGAGTGGTTGTACCAATTTGCAGCCCCACCAGCAGTGGAGGAGTGTTCCTCTTTCTCCACACCCTCTCCAACACCTGCTGTCTCCTGAATTTTTAATCTTAGCCATTCTGACTGGTGTAAGATGAAATCTCAGGGTTGTTTTGATTTGCATTTCCCTACTGACTAATGAAGTTGAGCATTTTTTAAGATGCTTCTCTGCCATCCGAAGTTCTTCAGGTGTGAATTCTTTGTTTAACTCTGTACCCCATTTTTTAATAGGGTTGTTCGGTTTTCTGGAGTCTAACTTCTTGAGTTCTTTATATATATTGGATATTGGCCCTCTATATGATGTAGGATAGACATTCTGATAACAGAAAGCCAGTCATATTGATTTGCATTTTCCTGATGACAAAGGACATTGAACTCTTTTAAGTGCTTCTTGGCCATTAGAGTTTCCTCTCTTTAGCTCTGTACCCCATTTCTAATTGGGTTATTTGGATTGTTGGTGTATACTTTCTTGTTTTCTTTATATATTTTGGCTATTAGTCCTCTGTTGAGTTTTGGGATGGTGAGGATCTTTTTCCATTTTGTCCTATTGATTGTGTCTTTGACCTTCCATAATTTTTTCAGTTTCATGAGGTCCCACTTATCAATTATTGATCTTAGTGTCTAAACTATTGGTATTCTTGTCTCCTATACTGATATGTTTAAAGGAGAAGAGGTGAGGAGAAGAACTGGAATGGAGATCAGGTGTTGGGGGAGGGGAAACAGGAGAAGGTTGGAAATCAGAATGGAAATCAGTGGGGGCCATCTCTGGGAGTAGCAGACTTGGGACTGGGGAGGCTTCCAGGTTTTGGAGGGTGGGTAATACTAGCTGAGACTTCCAGCATGAATAGGAGAACTGAAGTGGCCACCTCTTGTAGACAGGCAAGACTTCTAGTGGAGGGAGGAAGATATTAACCCACCCACAAATCCTTCAACCCAAAATTGTATGTGCTGCATACAAGATGTACATGGATAAACATGGAGCAGAGATTGAGGAAATAGCAAAGACTAGCCTGACTTGAGACCCATCCCATAGGAGAGAGCTAACCCTGAAACTGTTAATGATAGTCTGCTATACTTGCAGACAGGAGCCTAGCATAACTGTATCCTGAGAGTCTTCATCTAGCAGCAGATAGAAACATGCAGAAACCCACAATGAAACATCTGGGAGATGTGTGAAAGAGTGAGAGATAAGGCTGAGTGAGCCAGAAGTGTCAAGGACACCACGAGAAGACTTACAGAGTCAAAGAACCTGGGTCCACAGGGGTTGACAGAGACTGAATGCCCAATCAAAGACCATGCAGGGGTTGCACCTGCACCCCCTACACATTTATAGCAGATGTACTTCATGTGGGTCCAATAAAAATTGGAAGAGTGGATATCTCTGACTATGTTGCCTGCCCCTACAACTGTTTGGGCTTCAATGGGAAGGATGCACTTAGTTCTGCTGGGAATTGATGTTTCAGAGTAGAGTGGTATCCAAGGGGTGCTTCTTCTTCTCTGAGGAGAAGGGGAGGTGACAGGGACTTGTGAGGGTGAGACTGGGAGGGAAGGAGAGAGGGGGCTATGATCAGGAAGTAAAGTGAATAAATAAATAGCTATAAATAAAAATAAATAAATAAATAAATAAATAAATAAATAAAAGAAAAAACTACAAAATTCAGGTTTTACTGTTCACAGGAAGCTACTGATAGAACTTTCACAGGGAGCTACTCCTGAAGAAGTGTACAAACAGACATAGTTATAGGAGATACCACAATGAACAGCTGCTGATTGGTTAACAAGCAGAAAAAGAGCATACTGGAAAACAAGATCATACCTCCAAAAATATGAGATAAGGAAATATTTAAAGCTCAAAATGAATGCAGGAAATGAATGTAATTGAGAAGCAGAAAATATAGCTATGGTCTAGAAGCAGTATTTCTATAGAGCATCTGGTTCTTTTATCTCAGGGCCATGAACACTACAGTGCAGATGCAGACATTTGTGCAAAATGTAAATTATATTTAAGTTTCTTAAATATATTTAATATAAAAATTTCAAAATCACAGGAGGAAGCATTATATTCAAAGGCCAATTATTATACCTCTGTTGTGAATATTAGAGCTTGTGAAAGTAGAAAATCTACTTGCATTAGTTTTCATGCATGCCCAAGAGGTATAATTTACTTATTTAAACTGGAGGAGAGTTGACATTGACAGTTACTGAAGAAAGTTCACTGAAGAAATTAGTAAGACCTACTACAATGTTTATTCCTGTCAAACATACATATGCATTTATTTTGGCACTCAGAGTGAGGATAAAAAGGGATACCTTTATAATATGCAAAGCTGGTAAAAGTTACAATTCTGAAATTCACTGCAGGATATGAAGGAACCTCAGCATATCAGAGTCCAAGTTCTCAACAGTGGTTTGCTGCTCTATAACCTGGAGGAAGGAGCATGAAAATCCTTTAAGTCCCATCTCTGTAGGATTTATGAAATTTGTTGACTTCCTGAGTCTCATGATACCCCCATTTCTGCTCCTCAAGGGAAATGTTTTAATTTTAAAGAAAAAAAAAGAAATTCAACTCTAAAATGCATTATTGTAAACTTACTGAAAATTGGAGTCATATATGCGAGCCTAGGCAGATATCCATGATATGACGGGTTATAAGTCATGTCATTCAATGTTTTTATGAAAAGTATTAAGTGTACATAGCAATAATAGTAGGTAGTTTATGAAGGACCAAAACTTTTTCTTATTGTAAAATCATAAAATGGCAGATCATAAGTGAAATACAACATAAAGAATAAGCCAAAACTGAGGAAATTAAAATAAAAAGAATGTCTAGGAAATTATCCATAGGGCATTTCACACAGAAACTATTCTAATTCCAATGCTTCTACTGGGTAACTCTTTAAGCTCACCTATAATCACTGGACATTTGATCTGTGAGGGGAGGATCTTTGTGTTCATACATTTCACAGAGCTAGAAATATAAAAATGATAAATAAATAAATAAATAAATAAATAGCTGCAGATGAGCACAGGTACTTATTTTATACACATTATTAAGACTGGTACATTACTTACAATTTTTATACATATGATCTTTGACTCAAAGGAATAAACTCTTTAATCTAGAAGACCGTAAGTAAGATGGATGGACAGTGAAGATTTGTGGAATGGGAAGAAAACCAAGCTCTTGAAATTTGTACTAGAATTCAGAAACCCAGTCAGGATTAGTCATCTAAAGATATAGGGTAATGTTACAGTGGAGATGTGCAGCTGTGCAATAACAATGATAGTAACATTGTGTGTTCAATATCAAATAACTTAATGTAGTTCTTTACTAGATACTTTATGTGGATGAGAATATACTCAGTTGGTGCAACACAGAGATCTAAGACCTTTCCTAGTATGTTCAGCAATGCAAACTGCATAATATACCCACAGAGATTCTTTTTTTTTTTTTTTCTGGTTTTTCGAGACAGGGTTTCTCTGTATAGCCCCGGCTGTCATGGAACTCACTCTGTAGAGAGTGAACTCAGAAATCTGCCTGTCTCTGTTTCCCAAGTGCTGGTATTAAACGTGTATGCCACCACCACTGGGCTACACACAGAGATTCTTTTCTTGGTAGAAAGAGGAAAAATGTTTCTTGGGAAACAAGATATTATAGGATTCTAATTTTTCAATACTATTGCTTATTTTTTATGTCAAATAAGCATAATTCTGCCAATCACTTTGCAATGGTTCTTTATTCTATAGTTAAGTGTTATATAAAAAGGATGATTGGCAGAACATGCCCAATACCCCTCTGGACCCCACAGCCTGTCTGTCTCCCAGATCTGCAGGAACTAGGCGTACACATAGGCTTGCTGAAGAGTTCTGCCATAACGAGGAACACAGGCAAGATTTCCACCAAATATCTTTGCCAGCTTGGACACCCACAGACCCAGCTGATATGATACTACCTCCCTTGCCTGAGCTCTGGTTTACTTCTGGTCTGCTTCTCCAACCAGGCCAGGTCAATAGGCCCAATACTCTCCTACCCCCTGCAGCCTCCCTGTCTCTCAGGAGGTCTGACATAACTAGGGACACAGCCCTTCTAGCCTGTACCTCCATCTGCAACTGAGACAGATCCTGGACCTGGAACCCAAACCTTGCCTATCTCCCATGAGGTTTACCCTAACAAGGTACTGGAAGTCTGCCCTAACCAGAGACACAGGAGGACTGCTCTAAACAGGGACATGGGAGGTCTTCCTAACCATAGAAAACACTGCCAGCTCTAACCCATGCTGTAGAGCTCTGCCTGCCTCCAAGGTGGCTGGCTTCAGTCAGAGACACTAGGCCAGTTAACACCAGAGATAATCAGATGGCAAGAGACAAGCTCAAGAACATAAGCAACAGAAGCCAAAACAATTTAGCACCATCAGAAACCAGTTCTGCCACCACAGCCAGTCCTGGATAACATAACTCCTGAAAAAAAAAAGATACTGATCTACAATTCCATCTCATGGAGATGATAGAGGCCTTTAAAGAGGATGTAAATAACCCCCTTAGGAAACTACAGAAAAACACAGGCAAACATGTAGGAGCCCTTAAAGAGTAAACGAATAAATTACTTACAGAAATATAGGAAAATACAAGCAAACAGGTAGAATTGAACAAAATGGCCCAAGACCTAAAACTGGAAATAGCAACAATGAAGAAATCACAAATGGAGGCAACCTTGAAGATGGACACCTTGGTAAAGAGATCTGGGGTTACAGATGGAAACATCACTAACAGAATACAAGAGATAGAAGATAATTTCAGGTGTAGAAGATACAATAGAATATATTGACACATCAGCCAAAGAAAATACAAAGCATAAAAAGCTCCTAACCCCAAATCCAGGAAATGCAGTACACAACGAAAAGATCAAACCTAAGAATAATAGGAATAGAAGAGGATGAAGAGTCTCAGTTCAAAGGGCCAGAAAACATTTTAAACAAAATCAAAGAAAACTTCCTTAACCTAATGGAAAAGCTGTCCATAAATGAACAAGAAGCCTATAGAACAAGAAGTGGGTTGGACCAGAAAAGAAATCCTGTCACATAATAATCAAAACAATAAATGCACAGAACAAAGAAAGAATATTAAAAACTGTAAGGGAAAAGGGTCAAGTAATTTATAAAGGAAGCATTATCAGAATTACTCCAGGCTTTTCAACAGAAACTCTAAAAGCCAGAAGATCCTAGACAGATGCCACGCAGACTTTAAGAGAACACAAATGCCAGCCCAGGCTACTATACCCAGCAAAACTCTTAATCACCATAGATGGAGTAACCAAGATATTACATGACAAAATGAAATCTAAACATCTTTCTATTAATCCAGCCCTACAGAGGATACAGGAAGGAAAACTCCAACAAAATAAGGCAACTATAGCCAAGACAACACAAGAAATTAAACATCTCACAACAAACCCAAAATAAGACAGACAGACAGACAGACAGACGGACACACACACTGCCACCTTCGGCAGTAAAAATAAAAGGAACTAACAACCACTGGTCTTCAATACCTGTCAACAAAAATGGACTCAATTACTCAATAAAAAGACACAGGCTAACAGCCTGGATACATAAGCATTTGCTGTATACAAGAAACACACCTCAGTGAAAAAGACAGACACTACCTCAGAGTAGAAGGTTGAAAACATTTTCCAAGAAAACGGTGCCAAGAAACTGGCTGTAATAGCCATTTTATTATCAATGAAATAAACTTTCAACCAAAAGTTGTCAAAAGAGATGGGGAAGGACATTTCATATTCATCAAAGGAAAAGTCCACCAAGAGGAATTCTCAGTTCTGATCATCTGTGCCCCCAGTGCAAGGGCACTCGTGTTCATAAAATAAACTTTACATTGATCCTCACACATTAATAGTGGGAGACTTTAAGACCTTTCTCAAAGTAATAAAATGTCATTGAAATAGAAACTTATCATAGACACAGTAAAACTACCAGAAATTAATAACTATTGGAAGTTAAAACTACCAGAATCAAATAAATTTACCAAATACGTATAGAAAATTTCGCCCCAAACAAGAGGATATAAGTTCTTTTCAATATCTCATCATGCCTTCTCCAAAACTGACCATATAATCAAACACAAAATAAACCTCAACAGACAAGAAGTTTGAAATAATTCCACGCACTCTATCGAATTACCGCAGAGTAAGGCTGGACTCCAATAATAACAAAAAAACAACAGAAAGCCCACATATTCATAGAAACTGAACAAGTCTCTACTCAGTGATAACTTGGACAGGGAAGAGATAAAGAAAGGAATAAAAGACTATAGAACTTAATCAAAATGAAGAGGCAGCATGCTTAAACTTATGGGACACAATGAGGGCAGTGCTAAGAGGAAAATTCATAGCATAGAGCGCCTTCATAAAGAATTTGGAGAGACTCAATATTTGGAACTTAACACCACAGGTGAAAACTTTAGAACAGAAAGAAACAAACACACCCAAGAAGAGTAGAGGGCAGGAAATAGTCAAATTAAGGACTGAAGTCAGCCAATTAGGAACAAAGAAAAAGATACAAAGAATCAACAAAAACAAAACCTGGTTCTTTGAGAAAAATCAACAAAATAGATAAACTCCTAGCCAATCTAAAGGGTACAGAGTCAGTATCTAAACTAACAAATCAGTCTGGTGGTTCCTCAGAAAATTGGAAATATCTCTACCTTAAGACACATCTACACCACTCCTGAACATATACCCAAAAGATGTTCCACTATATCACAAGGACATATGCTCCTCTATGTTATCAGTAGCCTTATTTGTAATAGCCAGAAGCTGGAAATAACCCAGATGAGCCTCAACCAAAGAATGGATACAGAAAGTGTGGTTTATTTACACAATGGAATACTATTCAGCTATTAAAAAATGAGAATATCCTGAATTTTGCAGGCAAATGGATGGAACTGGAAAATATCATACTGGGTGAGGTAATCCAGACCTAAAAGAGTATACGTGGTATGACTTCAATGAAAAATGGATATTAGCTAAAAAGTACAGAATATCCAGGATACAACCCACAGAGTGTAAGAAATTTAACAAGCAGAAAGGTGCAACTAAGAATGTTCAATCCCACACAGAAGAAAAACAAAAAACAAAATAATCACAGGAGGCAGAGGAAGGCAGTATCCATGTGGGGGAGTGGGGAGAGAGGAAAAGAGGAACAGGACCAGCTATTGTGGGGTGTGGGGCAGATCAGGAGAGGAACCCAGAGTATTAGAAGAATGAATGGAAAGATCCACCTTCTGGGGACAAAAGGCAGGGTTACTCTCTAGAAAGAAACCTGGGAGTTAAGACTCTCAGGACTCAACTGAGGTGACCTTAACCAAAATGCCCAACAGTGGGGAGAGAGAAATGTCCACCTCCTGTAGATAGACAGGGCCTCGCGTGGTAAGTAACCCACAGTCAAAATTTATGATTCAGAATTTTTCCTATCTAGAAGAACTACAAAAATGGAGCCTGAAGGAAAGGCTGTCCAGTGACCAGCTGAATTTGGGATCCATTTCATGGTGGGGAGGGGCACCAAGGCCTGACACTATTACTGATGCTATGATGTGTATACAGACAGGAGCCTAGTATGTCTATCCTCTGAATGGCTCTACCTGCAGCTGACTAAGACACATGTGGATACTTATACCCAACCATTGGACTGAAATTGGGAACTACTATGGAAGACTTACAGGAAAAAATTGAAGGAACTAAAGGGGAGAGTGACTCCATAGAAAAACCAGCAGTGTCAACTAACTTGGACCCCTGGCAGATCCTAGCGATTGAGCCACCAACCTGTAAAATAGCTTACACAGGTTGGTCCTAGGTCTGCCATCCCCTTCACATTTATAGCAGAGGAATGCATGGTCTGGCCTCAGTGGGATAAGGTAAGTCTAATCTAGGGATACATGGGGAGGGGGGAGGATAGGGGAAGTACCCTCTCAGAGGCTAAGGTGATGGGGAATGGGGTAAGCAACTGTGTGTTTGGAAACCAGGAGAGGTGCAACTGCTGAAATGTAAATCAATAAAATAATTTAAAATGAATTTTAGTAGGTATACTACCTAAGTAACAAATTTTTCTGTTCTACTATCCTGAAAAACCATAGCTTTTCTAAAATCTCTTTCTAATTATTTAATCTTTTTTATATTCTAGATTTAACTGGTAATTAAACAAAATCTAAGAAAATAATTTGAGGTTGGGGAGGGGAATGGGGAAAAGAGATAGGAAACTATTCCAGAAATATAAGTGGTTTTTCAGAGCTCAATACATCCTTAGACAATAGAGACTAGTAAAAGAACTAGAAAAAGACCATGAGGGTAGTATTGTGCTGTGTCTTAGTTGACGATTCTGTGGACATCCTGAAAGTATTTTGTGTTAATAAAGGAAAGAACTGAATAGATTATTCCGCAATGTCTCAAATATGAGAAGATAAATGTCAAAAAGAGAATATACATTAATTGAGAGGTACCTAAATAAAGTTGTCTTAAATGATAGATGCGCCAGTGGTACAGTGGCACAGAGCTCACAGTTATGATCTCTGAAGCCAGGCTAGAGTGTTTAATATACATGGTCCTTCACTAGTTTGTATGAGTCAAAATGAGAATGAATGACAGTTCTCAAGCAAAATGAGAAAAAGTAAATATTGATTAAATAATGATTATATTTTATGATGGCAGAAAAGGAATAGCAATCAAAACAAATCAAAACTATCTGAGCACAACTTTAAAAACCAAAGGAGGAAAGGGACCAAAAATTTAGTACACACACACACTTCCTTGCTCTGTCTATGGCTGAGTGTCATCCATTGTTTTAGAAGGCAGCAGGATCGTACAAACAGATTGTATCTGCTGTCATGTATATGTTAAAATCCGTATTTTTATACAGCAAATTATTGAGTAGGTAATAATTGTTATCAAATGACATTATCAATAAGCAAATTATCAAACAAGTAGTAATTTTTGTCATTTTGCATCTAATTTTCATTTAAATAATCTCTTTTATTTTTTCTTAAGCTCATGAATTAAAAGAGCTCTTGAGAAAATGTAAAGCAAAACTTCCTAAAACTTCAAAAACTGAAATGATTAGGCATTAACAAATGTTGATGCAGCCTTTATGGCTGCTACCTTTTCAGAATTATCTAGTGGCAAGGCACTCTACTACACAAGAATAACCCTCAATTATTTGTGTATGCCAAGTATGATATCTATAAGTTCGGGAGTTTGCAGATAATTGATCCTCTATAAATATTGTGCTAAGGATAATTGCATCAGCTTAGAATTTGAGCCCTTGAGATACTAAGCCATCATATGAATAAAAATTTGTCTTGACATTAATTACAAGCAGACTGCCAATTGAAGTAATTTGTACCCCCATCCCAACTGACCTTTAAAAAAGATGACTCTTAATGGCTGTAGCTGCATAATGGATTTTCCCTGTTTCTTTCACTTAAGGCTAATAGACTATAGATTGAGAAAAATTAAATACATATGTTTATGACCTGGAATGTCAAGGAAGGTGAGCTTGTCTGTATTGGAGTGTAAAATTCTTCAGCAGAATTCTGAAGCTTGCAGAAATAATCCTCTTCCTGGTCTTATAGTATTCATTTACTGTCAGCTGAAACTTTAGTTTAAAAACCCTGATGTCCTTTTATTCTGAGTCAAGTATGAATAGGAACATCACCTATATCCAGAGATATACAGTATTCCCTATGGCAAAAAAGTCTGTTATTTAAATTACAAAAGGACTTCAAACCTCTTAATCTTTTTAACTGTGTCAAACTTCTAGTGGTAATAGGTCAATGAGTTTGTGCTTTTTAAACAAATGATGTTATTTTACAGGAAATTTAGTAGAAAATAAATAATATGAATAAATTGATCATAAATAAGTAGTTCATTAAATGTTTGAGACTAGAATTCAAATCTCTACAGCTAATGCTTATTTCTCTGTTTATGAGCATTCATTTTAACTATAGAATACTATTCTCAATAGACAACTCCAGAAGTCAAAGATAACAGTGGAAACTAATAATATTATGTAAATGTACAGCCATAAAAATTATGTAACCAATTGACCTTCCAAATCTGAATCATAACATTTTTCTAAAATGTCAGAACTGTGTTATAAAGCTATGTTATATGTTATATGTCAGAGCTATGCTATAAAGATGTGTCTTATTGTGAATGTCACTATGTCATTTTACTTAGACTAATCTTTTAATATAGTTAATTTAAAAATTTAAGGTACATAAGATGACCTTGTATTGACCACAGATATGGAGCAAGTCATTAGTAATGAACTGTGACTTTGCATCTCCTTCCTCTCTTGAGGAATGAGTAGCCCAGGGCTCTGATTGACTACAACATCATGGATGATTTATAATTGCACATAACAACTTGGTTAATTTTATATGAAAAACTGTGGTAAAGCTATGTTAAAAAGACATGACTAGTTGTGAATGTCACTACATCATGAATAACTTAGAATAATGGAAAACAAAAAGTACCTCCTATAGATCGTATTACCATGTAATACATTTCATAACAAGTTAAGTAATATTAAAAGAGATTTAAATGATTTGGTATGGTCTTGGAGAAAGTGTGATTTTTTTTTCTCTAACTATTGGCTGAGTAGTCATTATAGATAAATTGACATTATGGAAGAAGGGTGAAAATTGTTAAGAGAAAGGGGTTAAAGCTGTTTGCTAAGAGACTGTGTCTCTTAGCAACATCAGAAGTTAAACTATAAAGTATCATGAAAATGACCACCAATACATAAGCTGAGTGAAGATGACACTAACGAACATGAAAAATTGGTTATAGGAAACACTGAAAGGCTCAACCAACAAAGATCTATAGGGAACTAAACAAAACTAGGAATGGTAGATGTGTTCCTCCCCAAGGAAGAACATATCAATTGCTTGTCCAGTGCCAAATGGTCACCTTTGAAACATACATACAAGAAACACTGTACAAACTTTGAGACTATATTTATGAATGTTTGTATGAAAAAATATGTTCATGCAATAATTCATGAAAAAGAAGCCATAATTTTGAAGGATGGAGCCTGTTTCTATTTGTGTGGCTGAGCACTGGCGTACACCATTAATTCAAGAGCTTTCGGTGTATTGTAAACAATATTAAATAAAGTCAACCGTAGGTCAAGAGGCAGTGTAAGCAATGGTCTGATGGGGAGTAAACATAGGAAGAAACCACACAGATTAGGGGGAAGTCAGGAGGATAAGTAGAGAGAATCATGGGAAGTAGAAAGGAGGGACATTCAGTTGGACACGTTTTTAAGACAGTGTGAATAACAAGAATGGGCTCTTTTATTTTTTAGTATTTTGGTTGAACAAGAAGTTCAGCTGGTTGCTTTCTCTTCTTGCATGACGTAGTAGGCTTACGTCCCAGCATCTGATCTGGTTTTTGAATCTTCATTTGGTAAAATAGAATGATTTGAACATTTTAAAAGAGCAATATATATTATTATTTATTTATTTATTTATACTTTATAATTACACATTTGTATTAAGGCCATGGTAGCCAGAAAATCAGGCAGGCTAACTCATATCTTCACATCTTCCTCAAGTACTCCTCCACATCTAACCTTCAGTTATGCTTCTAGATTTATAGAAGACCACATGCTACAGCCTCCCTTCCATCCATGTCACCACCATCTTACAGCAGATAATTCAGATCTTTTCTTTCAACATTTCTTCCTCTTTTCTTTGCCTCCAACTCCAGCAGAAATTCCTTGGGAACTCACCAGACAATCCTTGCAGAGAAGGAAATGGGCCAGGGAAGCAGGTAGGTGAACTTCACATCTTTATACTCTCTCCAAGTCTAGTCTCCCAGTAGCACTCCTAGCTCTGTAGCAGACTACCTATTGTGGCCTCTCTTCATTCTAAGGGATTAACTGGATCCTAGCAGAATACCCTGCTTTCTTCCTTTCTATGGACCCCCCTTCAATATGCCCCTGTCTAGTCAATCCTTATTCATAATTGTCATATCTCAACACCTAGAAACACATTCTACATTGAACCTGCCCTACCCAGAAACCATACCTAGCAGAATCTCAGAAAATATACCTACTATGCAAATCACAACCATCAAACACTCTTGAGCACTAGAGATGGCAACAGAAACAAAGGCACAAAACACCCATCCAGCAAACAGAAGAGCATATATCATTACCTAAAATTACACTGATTCCCAAACCAGATGCCTAGGCATAAGCAAAAAAATAGATCAATAATAACCAAGACAATATGTCTCCACTTAGAGCCCAGCAATCTTATTACAATAGGCTCTAAGAAATAAAATGCAAATGAAGCACAAGACAAAGATCTTAAAATGAATATGATTAGGGTTTCTAAAGAGCAAATAAATAAACCCCCTAGATTACCAGGACAGAGAAGTGCGAGGGGGTTGATTGGGTAATGGGTAGAGGGAAGAGGCTTATGGGACTTATGGGGAGAGGGGAACCAGGAAAGGGGAAATCATTTGGAATGTAAACAAAGAATATAAAAAATAAAAAAAGGTGGTAATCCCAACCCTAAGATATATCTATAGTTAAAAAAAAAACTAAATAAATCTCCTAAATAAATCAATGAAAAGGCAAACCAACATTGGTATGAAATGAATATAAAGTTCATGACTTGCAAGTTGCAATAGATTCAATAAAGAAAAGTCAAAGTAAGAAAAACTGTAAATCAATGATTTGGGAACTCACACAGGAATCTCAGAGTCAAGCCTCACCAACACAATATAAAAAATGGAAAAATGAACTTTAGGCATTGAAGACAAAATAGAAGAAATGGATACATCAGTGAAACAAAAAGTTAATTATAAAAACATTCAGGCCACCCAAAATCTAGAAAATATGAAACCAAATCTACAAATAATAAAAATGGAGAAAGGAGAGGAAACACAAGATATATTTTACCTAAAGTCATAGAAGAAAACTTCTCTACACTAAAGAAGGATGTACCTGTCCAGATATAAAAATTATACCAAATACTAAATAAACAGGACCAGAAAAATAATTCTAATAATTATCAAATCATTAAATGTACAGAACAAATAATGAATATTAAAAGTTGCAAGGGATCAAGGCCAAAAAATTTGTAAAGGCAAAACTATTAGAATAACACCTTAGGTCACAGTGGAGACACTAAAATCTAGAAGGGCCTGTATAGATGTTCTACATACTCTAAGAGATCACAGATGGCAGCCCAGACTATTATACCAAGCAAAACTTTTGATCTTAAGAAACAGAAAGAAATTGCATGATAAAACTAAAGTTAAGCAGTATTATCTACAAATCCAGTGTGACGGAAGGTGCTAGAAATGAAACTTAAACTTGAGCTATCTAAAAGGAAACTGAGAAATGCCTCCATAAGATCTGGCTGTAATTTCCTACTTTGTGTTTTTTGGGGGAGGACCTAGTCCACTGTGGGTTCCATCCCTGGATTGGAGGTCTTGGGTTTGGTAAGAAGGCTGAGCAAGCTAGGAAAAGCAAGCCAATAAGCAGCACTCCTCCATGGCCTCTGCATCAGATCCTGCCTTTAGGTTTCTGCCCTGTTTGGGTTCCTACCCTGACTTCCTTCGATGATGAATAGCAATATGGAAGTATAAGCCAAATACAACCTTTCCTTCCCAGCTTGCATTTTGGTCATGTTGTTTGATCACTGCAACAGAAACTCTAACTAAGACATAAGACAAGAAATTTGTAACCGCAAGCCATAAAGTCAAAAGTAGTAGGAGAAAACATAATAACAACAAAATATCAGGAACCCAGAAACACTACTCAGTGATAACTTTAAATATTAGTGGTCTCACTTGCCCAGTAAAGAAACATAGACTAACAGATTGGATTTGAAAACAGAATACATCTTGTTTTCTGCATCTAAAATATATGCCTTGAAATCAAGGATAGAAATCACTTCAGAGTAAAAGCCTAGAAAAAGATATTTTAATTACATGGATCTAAGAAGCAAGCCAGAATGTCCATTTCAATATGTGACAAAATTGAGTTCAAAGCACACTAACCAGAAGAGGTAGAGAAGAACACTATGTATTCACCAAATAAAAAATCTACGAAGAGGACATTGTAGTTTTTAATAACCATGCACAAAGCACATGGGTACACAAGTTCATTATAAAAATATTTCTTGTAAAACCACAAATTGACACTCTCACAGTGACAGTGAGTGAGTTTGGCTCTCTGTTCTCACCAATATATGGGTCATCTGTACAGGAATTTTTGTCTAGAAGCATGACTGCTCTGTCAGGGAATCACAACCTAAAACCTAGGTCTGTGTGATTCAGTTAGAAGGCAGACATGCCATATTCCTTTAATCACACTGGCCACAGGGTTTAAACCCCTATAAAAGTGACAGATACAGTAGCCTTTTATGTAGTGAATCATAAATACAATTAGAAAGTGGTAGCCACCCATAATATTAATGTCACTATTACACCACTAGTCATATTTTTTTCAGTGCAGTTATAGTTTGAAGAATTTATAACTAGGTAAGACTGATGCTTAATTTTCTCATCTAGCAGTATGCATAACATCCCCCAGTACAAAGAATGCTATCCACTAGGGATGAAGCTATACCCAAGGAAAATCATGCTTTTTTCATTAAGGGACCACATCTATTAGGTTAGAAAATTAAAATCCAAGATACTAAGAAAAAAGAAAGTGTACTTTCTCTGGGCAGAATCTATAAAAGTAAATATGGCTCAAGAGAC
Organism: Apodemus sylvaticus; assembly: GCF_947179515.1. Lineage (NCBI taxonomy): Eukaryota > Metazoa > Chordata > Mammalia > Rodentia > Muridae > Apodemus > Apodemus sylvaticus. The sequence goes on from NC_067476.1 coordinate 19,285,675, forward strand.
TTTTAATGAATCCTAGAGGAAAAAAATTAAATGGAAAGCCAGTGTTGAAGTAAAAAGTGGCTCCATGGTCAATAGTGGAGTCACACTTTAAAAACATTCATTTTGGCCATGAGAAAAGAGACACACCCTCATAAAGAGCCCATTGCCAGGGAAAGATTAACTTTCCTAGAGTTGTGGGCCAATGATATCTCATAACCCCAAATATTACAGGCTATTAATTCTCTTTATATCCTCTAGAATTTGTCAGTAAGACCCTATTACTTTCTTTTCATTAATTAATTTCTTTGCTTTACATTCTAATCACAGCTTCTCCAACTTTCATCTCCTCCCAGTGTCTCCTTTTTGCCCACCACGTCCCCATCCCTATCTACTCAGAGAAGGGGATGCTTCATATGGATATCAGCCCACACTGGAATATCAATTTGCAGTAGAATTAAGTGAATAGCATCTTCTATTGATACTGGGCAAGGCAGGCCCATTAGGGGAAAGAGATCCAAACACAAACAACAGAATCAGATAGTTCATACTCCAGTTTTCAGGGGTCCCATATGAAAACCAAGCTGCACATCTGTTGTGTATGTGTAGGGGTCCTAAGTCTCTATCTTATGTATATTCTTTGATAGATGGTCCAGTCTCTTTGATTTATGGGACAAGGCCATTTGATTCTGTAGGTTTTATTGTAGTCTTCCTGACCTCTTTGTCTCCTTCAGTCCTTCCTTCTCCTCTTCCACAAAATTTGGTGGGCAGGGGGCATCTCTGGGATGAGCTAGAAACTGAGGACAAGGAAAATTTCCAGTTATCTATGACAATGACCATAGTTAGCAAGAGGGGATATGGAACATGAAGTCATCATCTCAAATAACCAGGCAAGACTTCCAAAAGAGGGATGGAGACACTAATCCACTCATGAAACATTGAGACCCATATTTGTTCTGTCTACAAAATGTACAGTAATAAAAAGGGAGCAGAAATTGGGGCAATGGCCAACCAATGACTGGCCCAAGTTGAGACCCATCTCATGAGAGAGAGGTACTCATGAGAGAATCCCTGACACTATTAATAATATTCTTATATACTTATAGATAGGAACCTAACATAAATGTCCTCTGAGAGGCTTCATCCAGAAACATAAGGAAACACATACCGAGACCCACAGCCAAACATTAGACAGAGTTTGGGTATCTTATGGAAGAAATGACTCCCATGAAGAAGTATGGAGAGGGTCCTGATCCTGGAAAGGATCGATCTAGCATTGGAAGGGAATATAAGGACAGAGAAAAAGGAAGGAGGTGATTGGAGAAGGGCTGGAGAGAAGAAGGTTTATGGGACATATGGGGAGGGGGGATCCAGGAAAGGGGAAATCATTTGGAATGTAAACAAAGAATATAGAAAATAAAAATATTAAAAAAAGAAGCTGTACACTTGTGCCACAGAATACACCTGGAGAATCAACCTTACTTGGAAGTTTCATCATGTTAGATAACTTTTAAAGTACTGGAGGAGAAAAAGAATCATCATTCTTACCAAATTGTGAACCCCATGAGCTACAATAATGACTGGCCTAGCAATGCCATATTTCCTTGTGCAATAGTGGCACAAATATGTGAATAGTAAAAACTCTCTAAGCTGAGTTTGAGGTAACATAAAAGAACGAATACTAGGGTTGAGCTTTCCTGTTAAGTGCCAGTAGTGACTTACCAGGACAGCAGTCCAAATTACTCATACTTTCCTTCTCAAAGGTAATATTTTAATTTAAAATTTTCCCTTTACCTTAAAAAGTCACAGAGAATGTTTAATATTTTCAGAGAAAATAAAACAAAAATCAAAACACAAAAGGAACAATCATCTTGGAGATAAGATCAGTCTGCTCAATTTCCAAACAGGTATATGTTTAAAATGTCTGAAATTGTAGAACCTGATGTAAAATTTCCCACATAGATCGATGGCATTGGAAAGCAGATGTGCATGAGAACTCACAGGGGAAGGGTGTCACATTGGGGCTCACATGATTTCATGAAATGCAAGGTAAAACATTCAACTTATTTCACTGCTTGATTTCCCCAAAATGTATCTGCTAGATAGATTAGCACTCAGAAGGATTATAACTCAAGACTCTCAATGCCATTCGAGAAGTTTCTCAGATGTCCTTGAAGACAAGCCAGAATATAATCAGCACAGCTGATAATGAAGGCCAGTTTCTCTGCCCACACTCAGAGGGAATCTTGTAGATTAATTTTGGGAAGGTGGCAGCTGCTTCACACCAGGTCCAGCACTGCACTTGACCTTGTCTTGTTTAACTCTCCATTTGAGTTCTTGTTGCAATTGCTTGCAAGTATTAAAAGAACATATACTCATTAATATTTATTCAGAAGACACTGAATGCACACATTAATTCAATGTATTCTTATAATAGCTCTATAAACTGTTGGGCATTATCCTGATTTAACTGGTAAGAATTCAAATTCAGCAAGGAGTTCTATATCTAGTGTTATATGAATATGGTTTGCATAATTTGAAGGTTTATGGCTTCCTCACAGTTGCTGTCTCAAAATAAATATCAACTGCAGAATATAATTTTTGTAAAAACTATTACTGCCTTCTACTACATTAATAGGCATTTAGTGACTAGATTAATGGAAGCAATTAATCTGCCATGTGTTGTAGTGAGTTAGCAATAGCTAGAATTGTAGGTTAAAGTTGGTGCTACATATTTAGAAGCATATAAGATGTAGGTTTTTGAAAGGAGTGTTAATAAGACAGTTATATAATGAAAATGCTATACAGATATATAATATTTGAGTTAGGTAGTTGTTTTGAAAACATAGAGAATGAGAGAAGAGATCCCATGCAGTAAAATTGGTAAGACACATAATCAGTAAGAAGCAGTTATAAAACCTGTCTTCATATAAAATCATGGTATAACTAATACGTCATTATAAAAAGGAGTTTTCTACTTTGTGTACTTCTGTGGTAGCAAAAATATGTGCTATTACACTTATATAATGAGGATGTTTTGCACCAAATTGAAAATTGGAATGACAAATTTCTGTATATATTTGACAATAGTTGCCCTCTATTCTTGCATCTTGCACCCACTCAGACATTCTAACATGATCAAGTTTTTGTTTTTCTGGAAAGAAAAGAATATTTCATACACACAATTCAACAAATGTAATATTAGGATTCTATCTGCAACCATAACAGAGTATCATTAATAGTGTCAGGGATTAGTTTTTGCCCATGGGACAAGTCTCAATTTGTTCCAGTCATTGGTTGGCCATTCCTTCCATTTCTGCTCTTTTTCACTGCACATCTTGTATGCAGGACACATTTTAGGTCCATGGGTTTGTGGATGGGTTGCTGTCTTTATCTTTCTACTGTGAGTCCTGCCTGGTTATGGAAAGTAACCACTTCAAGATCTATATCTCCCCATGCTAGGAGTTTCAGAGAGAATCATTCCCATAGATACCCTGGGGTCTCCACCACCCACTCTCACCACATCACAGATCTCTGGCACAATAGCTTACAGAAACAGATATAGAGGCTCACAGCCAAACATCAGATGAAACTCAGACAGTCTAGATTAAGAATTAAGGGAAGGACTGAGGGACTCGAGAGGATAGGGACTACACAGAAAGACGAACAGAGTCAAGTAACCTGGACACTTGAGGGCTGCCAGAGACTGAGTCATCAATCTAAGAATGAACATGGGATGAGCCTAAGTCTCCATGTAATAGACATGAAGCTTCTTCTTCATGTGGATCCCCAAACAACTAGGATGGAGGCTGTCACTGAATTTGTTGCTTGCTTTTGGATTCAGTTGTCTTAACTGCTGAGGAAGGATTTGACTAGTCCTGTAGTGACAAATGTGCAATGTAAGGGGTGATACTTAAGAGAGCTCGCCCTTCTCAGAGGAGAAAGGGGGGTAGGAATAGTGGGAGCAATTGTGGGGGGTTACTGTGATCTGAGGGGTACTGGCATTGGGATGTAAAATAAATAAATCAATTAATTAAGTAAAAAATACAAGTACAACTGGATTGAAGACAAAAATTGTGTGATAATTTCATTGATGCAGAAAAGGTCTTTGACAAAATCCAACACACCATGATAAAAGTGCTAGACATAACAGGACTGGAGAAAACACACCTTAACAATGTAAAAGCTGCATGTGACAAAGGCACAGCTAATAGCATCCTAGGTGAAGAAAGCCTCAAGGCAATCCTATTAGAATCAAGAACAAGACAAGATGTCTACTTCATTCAATCTTTTCAGTTCTAACGTCTCAAGTTAAGGATCAATATAAAAGAAGAGAATTCACTATTTATAAGTGAGATAATACATTACAAAAAATCGACTGAAAACTTTTAGAAAGTATCAACAATTTCAGTCAAGTGGCAGGATACAAAATTAAGTAAAGCTTAGAACTCTTCCTATATTTTAATAACAGAGCCTCTGAGAAAGAGATCAGGAAAATAATTTTATTCGCAGCATCACCAAATATATCCATGGATAAAGCTAAGCAAGGAGATAAAGGATCTTTGTAAGTAAAACATTAAGCCACTGGGAGAAAAAAAATTAAGGAAGACACTGAACTACCTCACATATATATGGATTAATAGTGTGAAAATGACTATTCTACCAAAAGCAAGTTACAAACTCACTGAAATCCCAATCAAAACCCAAACATCATTTTTCTAATAAATAGTTTCAAACTGCTCTATTTCATAATACAGAGAGCATTAGTATTCACAACACTGTTTCTACAGTATACAGTGGATCCCAAATACATTGAAATATTATGATACACCAACTTACTGTTTCATTCAGCTAAGGCCAGTCACTATGATCTATTTTAAAGTTTTCTTTTTGCTATTTCTGAGGAAAGACTGATAGCTTAAATTTTTGTTGAATCCTACTGCTATATCAGTAATCAGAAAGGTAGCACTTAAATACTTCTAAGAGCATCTGGATATTTAGAATTGTGAAATGTTCTAGTTCAGCACCAAACTACAAAAATTGCAAATTATAATCAATATTAATAAATAATGTTCAGCATCACTAGTCATTAGGGAAATGCAAATCAAAACAACCCTGAGATTTCACCTCACACCAGTAAGAATGTCTAAGATTAAAAACTCAGGAGAGGCAACACCACATCTCCAGGTCCTGCAAGAGGCAAGAGGGGCTTCCAGGAGGCCGGCTGGGAGAAGTCAGTGTGCTCTGGTGAACCCAGTGGGCCCCAGCAGGAGCCTTCAGGTGTCTGCTTTGGGATCTGAACAGCCTGGGCCACAGCACTCGATCTCCAGGAAGTGCAGGAGACTTGGTGTGCACCCAGAGGCAGTCTGGGAGCACACAGCTTGCTCCCGGTGGCACGGAGCTTAGGTTCCAGTCCTGAGGCCTCTGGCTGGAGCCCTCAGATCTCTCCACTTCCAGATCCAGATCAGCCTGGGCAGCAACGCCACATCTCCAGGTCCTGCAAGAGGCAAGAGGGGTTTCTGGGAGGCCAGCTTGGAGAAGTCAGTGTGCTCTGGTGAATCTAGCGGGCCCCAGCAGGAGCCTTCAGGTGTCTGTTTCAGGATCTGAACAGCTTGGGCAACAGCACCCTGTCTCCAGGCAGTGCAGGAGGTAAGCTCTGCACCAGAGGCCACCTGGGAAGAGGCAGCTTGCACTGGTGAGTCCAGCATTGACAAGACCAACTAACACCAGTGAGAACTAGATGGCAAAAGGCAAACACAGGAATGTCACTAACAGAAATCAAGGCAATATGGCAACATCTGAACCCAATTCTCCTTTACCAGCATGTCCTGGATACCCCATCACACCAGTAAAACAAGATTTGGATTTAAACTCACTGGTCATGATGCTGGTACAAGAACACATGAAGGACATACTTAAAGAAATTCAGGAGAAAATGGATCAAAAGTTAGAAGCGCTCGCAAGGGAAACACAAAAATCATTGAAAGAAATTCAGGAGAATACAAAAGCCAATAAGGAGGAAACGCAAAAAAAACACTTAAAGAAATACAGGAGAACTTTGGTCAACAGGCTGAGGTCATGAAAGAGGAAACACAATAAGCTCTTAAAGAATTACAGGAAAGCACAAACAAGCAAGTGAAGGAGCTAAGCAAAACCATCCAGGATCTAAAATCAGAAGTAGAAACAACTAAGAAAACTCAAAGGGAGACAACTTTGGAGATAGAAAGCCTTGGGAAGAAATCAGGGGACATAAATGCAAATATCAACAACAGAATACAAGAGATAGAAGAAAGAATCTCAGATGCTGAAGATTCCATAGAAACCACGGACTCAACAGTTAAAGCAAATGCAAAATGCAAAAAGCTTGTAACCCAAAATATCCAGGAAATCCAGGACACAATGAGAAGACCAAACCTAAGGATTATAGGCATAGATGAGAGTGAAGATTTACAACTTAAAGGGCCAGCAAATATCTTCAATAAAATTATGGAAGAAAACTTCCCTAACCTAAAGAGAGAGATGCCCGTGAATATACAAGAAGCCTACAGAACTCCAAACAGACTGGACCAGAACAGAATTACTTCCTGTCACATAATAATCAAAACACCAAATGTACTAAACAAAGAAAGAATATTAAAGGCAGTAAGAGAAAAAGGCCAAGTAAGATATAAAGGAAGACCTATCAGAATCACAGCAGACTTTTCACCTGAGACTATGAAGGCTAGAAGATCCTGGGAAGATTTCATGCAGATTCTAAGAGAACACAAATGCCAGCCAAAACTACTATATCCAGCAAAGTTCTCAATCACCATAGATGGAGAAGCTAAGATATTCCATGACAAAACCAAGTTTACCCAATAGCTATCCACAAACCCAGCCCTACAAAGGATAATAGGAGGAAAACACCAGTACAAGGAGGGAAACTTCACCCTGGAAAAAGCAAGATAGTAACATTTCATCAAACCCAAAAGAAGTTAACCAATCAAATTTAAAAAATAACGTCAAAAATGACAGGAAGTAACAATCACTATTCCTTAATATCTCTTAACATCAATGGACTCAATGCCCCAATAAAAAGACATAGACTAACCGACTGGATATGTAAACAGGACCCTACATTTTGCTGCATACAGGAAACACACCTCAGGGTCAAAGACAAACACTACCTTAGATTAAAAGGCTGGAAGATAATTTTACAAGCAAATGGTCTCAGGAAACAAGCTGGAGTAGCCATTTTAATATCAGATAAAATTGACTTTCAACCCAAAGTCATCAAAAGAGACTCTGAGGGACACTTCTTGCTGGTCAAAGGAAAAATACAACAAGAACTCTCAATCCTGAACAACTATGCTCCAAATGCAAGGGCACCCTCATTCATAAAAGAAACTTTACTAAAGCTCAAAGCACACATTGCACCTAACACAATAATTGTGGGTGACTTCAACACTGCACTTTCCTCAGTGGACCGATTAGGAAAACAGAAACTAAACAGGGACACAATGAAACTAATTGAAGCTTTGGACCAATTAGATTTATCATATATATATAGAACATTCTATCCTAAAGCAAAAGAATATACCTTTTTCTCAGCACCTCATGGTACCTTCTCCAAAATCGATCATATAATTGGTCACAAGACAGACCTCAACTAATATAAGAAGATCAAACTAATACCATGCCTCCTATCAGATCACTATGGAGTAAAAGTGGTCTTTAATAGCAACAAAAACAACAGAAAACCCACATACACGTGGAAACTGAACAATATTCTACTCAATGATACCTTGGTCAAGGAAGAAATAAAGAAAGAAATTAAAGACTTTTTAGAACACAATGAAAATGAAGACACAACATACCCAAATATATGGGACACAATGAAAGCGCTAAGAGGAAAACTCATAGCCCTGAATGCCTCCAAAAAGAAAATGGAGAGAGCATACACTAACAGCTTAATGACACACCTGAAAGCCCTGGAACAAAAAGAAGCTATTTCACCCAGGAGGAGTAGAAGGCAGGAAATCATCAAACTCAGGGCTGAAATCAATCAAGTAGAAGCAAAGAGAACCATACAAAGAATCAACAAAATCAGGGGCTCGTTCTTTGAGAAAATCAACAAGATAGATAAACCCTTAGCCAGACTAACCAAAGGACACAGAGACAGTATCCAGATTAACAAACTTAGAAATGAAAAGGGAGATATAACAACAGAAACTGATGAAATTCAAAAAATCATTAGATTCTACTACAAAAGCCTATACTCAACACAACTGGAGAATCTGGAGGAAATGGACAGTTTCCTAGACAGATATCTGACACGAAAACTAAACCAGGATCAAATAGATCAATTAAACAGTCCCATAACACTTGAAGAAATAAAAAGGGTCATAGAAAGTCTCCCAACCAAAAAAAGCACGGGATCAGATGGCTTCAGTACAGCGTTCTATCAGACCTTCATAGAAGACCTAACACCAATACTCTTCAAACTATTCCACAAAATAGAAACAGAAGGAACTTTACCCAACTCGTTCTATGAAGCCACAATTACACTGATACCAAAACCACACAAAGATCCAACAAAGAAAGAGAACTTCAGGCCAATTTCTCTTATGAATATTGATGCAAAAAATACTCAATAAAATTCTTGCCAACCGAATCCAAGAACACATCAAAACAATCATCCACCATGATCAAGTAGGCTTCATCCCAGGGATGCAGGGATGATTCAATATAAGGAAATCCATCAATGTTATCCACTACATAAACAAACTCAAAGGATAAAACCATATGATCATCTCATTAGAGTCAAAAAAAGCATTTGACAAAATCCAGCATCCTTTCATGCAAAAAGTATTGGAAAGAACAGGAATTCAAGGCCCATACCTAAACATCGGTAAAGCAATATACAGCAAACTGGTAGCCAACATCAAACTAAATGGAGAGAAACTTGAAGCAATCCCACTAAAATCAGGGACTAGACAAGGCTGTCCTCTCTCTCCATATCTTTTCAATATAGTACTTGAAGTTCTAGCTAGAAAAATTAGACAACATAAGGAGGTCAAGGGGATACAAATTGGAAAGGAAGAAGTCAAATTATCACTATTTGCAGATGACATGATAGTCTACTTACGTGACCCGAAAACCTCCACCAGAGAACTCCTACAGCTGAAAAACAACTTTAGCAGAGTGGCTGGTTATAAAATCAACTCAAGCAAATCAGTTTCCTTCCTATACTCAAAGGATAAGCAGGCTGAGAAAGAAGTTAGGGAAATGACACCCTTCAAAATAGCCACAAACAATATAAAGTATCTTGGTGTGACTCTAACCAAACAAATGAAAGATCTGTATGACAAGAACTTCAGGTATCTGAAGAAGGAAATTGAAGAAGACCTCAGAAAATGGAAAAATCTTCCATGCTCATGGATTGGCAGGATTAATATAGTTAAAATGGCCATCTTGCCAAAAGTGATCTACAGATTCAATGCAATCCCCATCAAAATCCCAACTCAGTTCTTCACAGAGTTAGAAAAAGCAATTCTCAAATTCATCTGGAATAACAAGAAACTCTGGATAGCTAAAACTATTCTCAACAACAAAAGAAATTCTGCGGGAATCAGTATCCCTGACTTCAAGCAATACTACAGAGCAATAGTGTTAAAAACTGCATGGTATTGGCACAGTGACAGACAAGTGGACCAATGGAATAGAATTGAAGATCCAGAAATGAATCCACACACCTATGGTCACTTGATCTTTGACAAAGGAGCCAAAAACATCCAGTGGAAAAAAGATAGCCTTTTCAACAAATGGTGCTGGTTCAATTGGAGGTCAGCATGCAGAAGAATGCGAATTGATCCATTCTTATCTCCATGTACTTAACTTCACTCCAAGTGGATCAAGGACCTCCATGTAAAACCAGACACACTGAAACTAATAGAAAAGAAACTGGGGAAGACCCTTGAGGACATGGGCACAGGGGAAATGTTCCTGAACACATCACCAATAGCTTATGCTTTAAGATCAAGAATTGACAAATGGGACCTCATAAAATTACAAAGTTTCTGTAAGGCAAAGGACACTGTTAAAAGGACAAAACAGCAACCATCAAATTGGGAAAGGACATTCACCAACCCCACATCTGATAGAGTGCTAATATCTAATATATACAAAGAACTCAAGAAGTTAAACCCCAGTGAACCAAACAACCCTATTAAAAATGGTGTACAGATCTAAACAAAGAATTTTCACCTGAAGAAATTCGGATGGCCGAGAGGCACCTTAAGAAGTGCTCAACATTATTAGTCATTAGGGAATTGCAGATCAAAACAACCCTGAGATTTCACCTTACACCAGTCAGAATGGCTAAGGTCAAAAACTCAGGAGACAGCAGGTGTTGGCAAGGATGTGGAGAAAGAGGAACACTCCTCCACTGCTGGTGGGGCTGCACGATGGTACAACCACTGTGGAAATCAGTCTGGAGGTTCCTCAGAAAACTGGACATGAGACTTCCAGAGGACCCTGCTATACCTCTCCTGGGCATATACCCAAAGGATTCCCCGGCATGCAATAAAGACACATGCTCCATTATGTTCATAGCAGCCTTATTTATAATAGCCAGAAGCTGGAAAGAACCCAGATGCCCCTCAAAGGAGGAATGGATACAGAAAATGTGGTATATTTACACAATGGAATACTACTCAGCAATTAGAAACAATGGTTTCACAAAATTTTTAGGCAAATGGTTTGATCTGGAAAGTATCATCCTAAGTGAGGTAACCCAGTCACAAAAGAATACACATGGAATGCAATCTCTGATAAGTGCATATTAATTAGCCCAGAAGCCCTGAATACCCAAGGCACAAATTGCATAACACATGACTCCCATGAAGAAGTATGGAGAGGGTCCTGATCCTGGAAAGTATTGATCTAGCATTGGAAGGGAATATAAGGACAGAGAAAAAGAAGGGAGGCGATTGGAGAAGGGATGGAGAGAAGAAGGTTTATGGTACATATGGGGAGGGGGGATCCGGGAAAGGGGAAATCATTTGGAATGTAAACAAAGAATACAGAAAATAAAGATATTAAAAAAAATACTCAGGAGACAGCAGATGTTGGTGAGGATGTGGAGAAAGAGGAACACTACTCCACCACTGGTGGGAATGCAAGTTGGTACAACCACTCTGGAAATCAGTCTGGTGGCTCCTCAGAAAACTGGCCATGACACTTCTGGAGGACCCTGCTATACCACTCCTGGGCATATACCCAGAGGATTCCCCGGCATGCAATAAGGACACATGCTCCACTATGTTCATAACAGCTTTATTTGTAATAGCTAGAAGTTGGAAAGAACCCATATGTCCCTCAATGGAGGAATCAGAAAATGTGGTATATTTACAACTATGGAATACTACTCAGCAACTAAAAACAATGAATTCATGAAATTCTTAGGCAAATGGTTGGATCTGGAAAATATCATCCTAAGTGAGGTAAACCAATCACAAAAGAACACACATGGAATGCAGTGACTGATAAGTAGATATTAGTGCAGAAGATCTGAATACCCAAGACACAATTTGCATATCAAATTATTCCCAAAAAGAAGGAAGGAGAGATCCCTGGTCCTGGAAAGGCTTGATCCAGCATTGTAGGGGAATACCAGGACAGAGAATAAGGAGGGGGTTGATTGGAGAATGGGCAGAGGGAAGAGGGCTTATGGGACTTATGGGAAGGGGGGAGCTGGGAAAGGGAATATCATTTAGAATGTAAACAAAGAATATGGAAAATAAAAAAGAAGAATTTTAGTGTAGTTATTAATTCTATTTAGGTCATAGAAAGAAGTTTGTGTTTTGTATATTATGGTCTAGGTTTGTGTGTGAGTGTGTGTGTGTGTGTGTGTGTGTGTGTGTGTGTGTGATACATAACATATATGGTATGTACCATAGATACCATATACCATATACCATATACCATATACTATATACTATATACTATGTTATACACTGTTTAAAAGCATTCACCTGCCAATAAATAGCTGAATGATCAAGGAGGTCATGTAGGGAGATTCATCCGACACAAAAAGATGTCCACATGAAACTGAGTAGATGATAACCTGCCAAGGGGCATGACTTAGACTGCATTAAATAGGAAAACTGAGTTATGAACTAGTGGAAAAGAGCCAATTTCCAAATTCATAACCAGGTTAAAGTCTGAAAAGTTCCTGGTGGAAGGAATGAACAAGCACTCCCTGGAAGCAAAGTAGCTTCCTAGATAGACATAGGTGACCAAAGCTGAGTATTTTTCACAGATGGGGCTCCTTTAAGAGAAATGCTGCTTTGACGCAAAGCTGGTCTCTGGGGAGAGTGGAGGCCTTTGAGCAAAGGATAAAGTCTGAATCAGAGCCTTACAGAATGGCCTCTCAGGAAAATCCTTCCCAGAGCCAGATATAATTTCCTAGTTGCGCTAGAGGCTAAATCTCTTTAAGATAGAGCTAGGTGACTTGTGGGAATACTGCAAACCAATTTGGGTCAGTGAGGGAGAAGCCTCTAACAATGGCCTGGAGAGATCCACTTTGGAGACACCGGTAGTGGTCTGGAGCCAAACCAGGTGGCAGCCCACTGCTGCCACGGAGTCAGGGAGCAAACATCAGCTCCAGTACAACCCAGCAAAGGTAGCCTGCTTTGAACACAGAGTGGGCAGGAGACAGAGGAGCTGGCCCTAAGAAGGTGGAATCAACCACAACTGCCGGGTGCTTAGCTGAATGACAGCATGAAGTTCAGCTGAGAATCTCCAGAGACAGCACACATAAGACATCCAAGCCCAGACATAATCTTCCGACCAGGTAAATATCTGAAATCATGTTAAATGCTACAGAATGAAGAAAATGAATATAGAGAGTCATAGAGAGAAATCATATGGTCTGAAGAAAGGAAAGAATTAGATATTTAAAAAGAAAAAAATAGCATCTCTGTTAAAAATGGAGAGACACATCTGTATTCAAATGATTCTCTTTCACTTAGCATACAAATAATTAGTTTAATCGGGATTGCAGTTTTATGTATCTTCTTTAAGAGAGAACAAAATAAAGCAGAATTAGAGAAGAAACAGCCTGGAAATGGATTACTAGAGCAAAGGGCCTAGAATAGAAGCAAGAGGATTCTTTAAATTAGAATAAAAACCTTCAGAAGAATCTAATCTAGAATCTAAATAACAGCAAAAATGATAGTTCAAGATGAGAAAGACCCTCAAAGGCTTAAGAAGATTACAGAATGTCAGCTCATTGAGATTCTAGATAAACAGGCTTCAGCTATAAACCAATATGGTCAGACTGGATATTGTATTTATATTGCCAAGGATCAATTACAAGGTCTATATGCTGAGTTAAAAATACAAATCTTGTTTAATAAAGTTATCTTAGAGTGACCAATATATAACAATACAATAGATTGTGTGTTCATTTTGTGGACTTTGGAAAATTAAGATATTTATATTTGTTGATACATCATACTATTGATACATTTTTGGAATTTCAATGGGTTTTTGTCTTGATATTGTACACTTATTAGAGATAAAGGCTATCTTGAAAATGCCTTTGCATATTGAAGTTAATGGTGCTTCAACATATATACATATGTACATATATACATATACACATATATGCATATATGCATATACACATACATGCACACACACATACATGCATACACACATACACATACACACATACACACATATACACATATACACAAATACATACACATATACATATATACATATATATACATATACACATATATACATACATGCATGCACACATACACATACACATATACACATATACATATATACATATGTACATATATACATGTACAAATATACACATATACATATGTACATATGTACACATATACATATACACACATATACACATATAGACACATACACATATATCCACATACACACACACATATATGTGTATATATATGTATATATATGTATATATATACATATATATATATATATATATATATATATAACATAATACAATACTTTTTTTAGACAATAAGGAATGAATCTGTTATAGCTTACAATCCTATAGGTCAAGCAATTGTGGAAAGATCTAACAAAACTTTAAAGGAAATGCTCATAGGAAACAATGGGGAAATGAGATAAAACAGGATTTTATTAATGTTGGATTATTTGAATATCAATGAGACAGATACCACAGCTGCTGAACCACAATGGAGTTTGGAGGGACTGATGAACTATATGACTATATATGTGATAGCATTGGAATGGAGGGCAGGAAATTATATTGCATGGGGAGGACATTTTGCCTTTATTTCAACAGGATAGAAAGGGTTGTTTATTCCATCCAAACTGATGACAATTAGAACTGACAGGGGAAGACCCACTAAAGATCTTGGCTACAAACAAAGAAAATCATCATGAACACCAACAAAATAGGTAACTTGTATCACTGGTCCCTCTATCTGAGAACAGCTCTGAGACTGACTAAAACATGGAAATGTCTCCAGTCATAACTTCAGCTATGCTATGCATATAGTCAATGAATCTTGTTGATTGCAGAATCCTCAAGACTTATCATACCATCCTTTTAAATGGAATAGATGAAAAATATATATTACATTCAGTTTAGTTATACAATTCAACCTAACTTATAAAGAACCACATCATCCTTTTACTGAATTGTGCACACTGCACATATATTATTGCAGAAATGTAATTGCCTGTGAGTGTTTATATATTGACATGTACCAATTAAGTCAATGCAGCCCTGAAAAGATTTATCTTGAGGATGCTGAGACACTGGGATACATTTGATCAAGTACCCTGCTTGATCCAACCTTAGATGACCTTAGCTGTTTCCTCAGAACTTGCTTCCAGGACAGCTTCAAAATAAGCTGTTGACTCTAGATAACTTTAATTTGTCCAGTATCACAGACTTTTCCTGTCAGAATTTCAGTTAAGCCATGAACATTCTCAGAATGCAGAGAGTAGACAGCAAGTGCTATAGCTAGCTTTCTTAAGAATGGCAAATATTCTCAATATTCTGTTTTTTTGTTTGTATTTTTTGTTTTTTGTTTGAATTTTTACAGGGCTCGCAAAAGGAAAACAATGTCCCAAAGCAGTAGAAAGCATTTTAAGAGTTAAAGTCTCATTCCCAAGAGGTAGGGTAGATAGATTTTGGTTGTTCAATGGATGATCAATGTTTGTCTTCATTTAAGCGATGGTAGTTACAAGATATTACAGTCTTGATCAGGGTGAAAGTAAATGTGGTAATTTAGATGCATATGTTTTAACTCGTTTAAGTTATTGTGACATTGTCTATGCAATGTTAAAAGTTATTGTGACATTGTCTATGCAATGTTAAGTTATAGTCATTTTTAAAGCTACTATTGAAAAACTATTTAGGAAAATTAAGAAATGTAAGTTAATAGATAATCAAACTTATGGCCATGTAAGATACTAATTTAATTAATTAGAGGTAATATGCTTTCAAAGTTGAAGAGATAGTAAGTAACTAAAAAAAAGCATTGTTTCCCATTCAAATATTCTATAGCTAGATAGACAGACGGTCTTTTATGATGTCAGTAATTTACAGACAAAGGCACTTAAGGATGTTGTATTTGTTGTGTTTTATAAAAAGATAATGGAAAGAATAAAAATGTTTGATTGATGTATAAATATGTTTGATAGATGTATAGTCAGGCATGGTGAAAGGGGGTGCCTTCTCAGGCCCATGGTAAGGCATCCCTTCCCCCTGGGGGGGGGAGAGAGAGAGAGAGAAGAGAGAAGAGAGAGAGAAGAGAGAAGAGAGAGAGAAGAGAGAGGAGTGGAGGCTGGCCAGGAGCATGTGGAGAAAGAGGAGGGAGGGGAGTGGAATAGAGGGGGAAGACAGAGTGGAAGCAAGAAGGCTAGAGCTAGAGTGCAGAGGGAAAGGAGTCAGGCATACTGGCTGTTGCTAGGTTACCATGGGACCAAAACCTAGATAAAATGTTAACATTCCCCAATTTTGGTTGAATTAAAATACTAGAAAGATGTAATGGTGGAGCAGAAATTGGCTCATTGTGATCTTTAGCTACTTCCTGCTGATTTGGGGGTGACATGTCTGTAGGAAACGTAGGAAATGGGTATGGGAATGTGGGTTCAGTCTTAGGAGAATTGGGTGTTTCCTTGCTGCCGAGGGTCTCTGGAACCATTTGTGGATAGATCAGAAGGAACAGGTCCAGTAGAATCACCTGTGTCTGTGAGAAGATTGGAGCATCTAGGGGTTGCTTCTCTGGAGCTGTGCTGAATTGTAGCAAGCATCTGGACTTGACAAGATGCTGAAAGACACACACACACACACACACACACACTATAGATAGAGAATAAAGTTAACTACATTTGGGAGAAAAAAAATTTCTTAGGAGTACATTTGAAAGTTTAGGTATACATTGAAAATACATTTGAAACCCTTAGGTCCTGGTGGCTGGGGGAGAGGTGAGTTCCAATCACCAGAACAGGAGGGGAATCCCACCCACTAGAATAGGTAGTAAGTGGGAACTTTAGGCTATTGATTAGCAGATGTACTTATCTGGATGGAGTCTATTTGGTCCATGAGAGGTAGAACTGAGTGGGTTTCCTGTAGCTTATGAGTTTATCAGAGAGATACCAACATGAGAGAACAACATGAACAGTCTTTAAGATGTGCTTAGAGAGGACAAAAGCCTTTAGTGGGGCAGAAGGAATAAGAAGGCCTTTTCCTTCTATCTCGGAGACTGAATATACGTAATGAGAAACATTTTAAGTTTAGTTAAAAGACAAAGAAAACTTAAAATTTGAAGTTGTGATTATACAGTTGGATCATATAGGACTTTTTTTAAATATATTTTTATTTTCTATATTCTTTGTTTACATTCCAAATGATTTCCCCTTTCCCAGATCCCCCCCTCCCCATATGTCCCATAAGCTTTCTTCTCTCCATCCATTTTCCAATCACCTCCCTCCTTTTTTACTCTGTCCTTATATTCCCCTCCGATCCTAGATAAGAATGCTATTGCTTAGTGTTAGCAAGAAGAGGAAATATGAAGCATTTTGTCAATGGAAACCAAGTTTAGCTAAGGAAGTAACAGGTTGCATCTGTGAAAGCTTACATCCGAACTAGGTGTTCGGAACTGAGTTTAGGTAAGAAAATAACAGCTTACATATGTGAAAGTTTACATTTGAACTTGTGTATTGTTTAGCATGAAGTCTATAAGAAATCTGGCAGTCTTAGCCAGTGAATGAATTTATTAATAAGTAAATATAGTGGTGGATTACTTTAGGGTAATGATCTAGGTCTGTTTCCTAGCTGTCAAACTAGTTACCATTAACTGTCAATGTAGTCAGAAATCTAGGAGAGAATACATTATAATCTAGTAGTCATGTATTAATTTAAAATGACAGAGGTTATCTATAGTCCAAACAGTTCCCAGGTCCCTGTGGTCTCCATGGCAACGTGGGCAGAGTCAATCTGGCTTTCAAGCCCAGAAGATGAAGCCTCTGTTTTCTGTGGGATAGATACACGTGAAATCCATGACTCATCTTGATTGAGCCAATCGAAGCCATTTGACCCTTAGGGTATCCTGTCTTGTCCACTGGGTAGACCAAGCCCCGACAGTGCAATGGTGGTGCCTTTCAGTGCTCCTCATACCACAGTCCAGGCAGTCTCTTGTAGCTGTGTCCATTGTCTTCTGGGACCTTGGTAAACTGTTAGGTTTTGGGAGATTTTGTCTCTCATATGCTTAAATATTAATAATTAATAGCCTTCTGATTGAAAACCATATCTATCGGTCATATCTGAGTTAGACAAGTTATATTTGTTAAATTACTTCTTTGAGAATATATATAGTAAATAGAACACACTGTAACTTAGTGGCAGTAGAAAAATCACTTAACAAGGCAGGATAGGAACAAAAACATTGTTAAGCAACATTGACAGGTTGCATAAGCAGAGAAAAACACATTTTACATTAGCAGAGAAATACTTGGTTTAGAGTTGGTGTGCACCAGAATGGAAAGGAACCAGAGAGCTGACAGCGGTGGCCTGAGACCGTGGCGACAGAAATTATGTGTGTCCAGGCAGGTTCCGGCCTGTGACACGAACCGAGTGGACTGGTTGGCATGCGGGCCCATTTCCCAGCCTGTGTCAGAGTGGCTTAGATAGCCGGACAGTTGACAGTGGCCTGAGGACCCAGTTGCATCGAGGGCACTTTCAGAAAGGGGAGCAGGAGATGGGTGCACACACATACCCGTGCAGCTAAGACACCAGGCGCATGCTCAGGCTGGGGCGTGGGTGCAGGAAGAATGCAGATCGCGAGTTTTAAAACAGGCCAGACTGTGTGTGTCCAGAGGATCTGGCTGGAGCTGCTGGCTTCATTTTGAGATACTGGCTGTGGCGCCAGGACCACTGCGGGGCACGGGCGAAGCGGTGGAAGGATTGAGTGAGGGCAGTGCACGTAACAAGCAAGCAGGGCGGGGCTTCTTAACCGCTAGAAGTCCCAGCACAATAGCGCTTTCTGTCTCCTAGCAACTCCACTCTGGCAGCGTGAGAGGGAGGGAGATGCTAGAGTGAAAGTATGCCTGTAGCAGTACTAGGCAGGCCTCAGGTGGCCAGCAAAGGCAGTGGGGACATCAGCGGGGCGGGGGAAGGGGGTTGGGGGTAGGGGTTAGGGAGTGGGGGTGGGAATTCAGGGTTGTGCATCTGCTTTTCCTGAGGCGGCACTGCAACATTGTCCCAAGGGAATAGGGTGAAAGCTGCTTGTCCTGTGGCTGCCTCAGAGCCATAAGACACTGGATAGGGGAGAGAGAGAGAGAGAGAGAGAGAGAGAGAGAGAGAGAGAGAGAGAGAGAGAGAGAGAGAAGCAAGCAAAATCTCAGCAGACAGAGTCTCTGGTCAGGACACATGGGTCTGGCCAGACCTGCTTTCCTTGCAGCAAACTGGGAGCAGAGCAAATAAGGGAGGAGGAGGAGGGAGGGGGGAGGGAGGGCGAGGGCAAGAGGGAAGCCTATGCTACAGATTGCTACTGAGAAAGCTGTTTTAAACTGCCAGTTTAATGGCCATGTAGAGATATTTCTTGCCACATACTGTGAATTAGACCCTGAACTCCCAGTTGGTAGGGAGAAGGCTGCAAAAGCCAACCCATTGGGTAAGAGTAGTTATTAATTACCCCTATCAGCATCCTGAGGACACAATAACCACAGAGAATGACAGCCAGTCCAGATCACCAGGTCACACGTGGTGGTGAATGAGGTCTGGGATGGTGCCCTGAGCTGCATCAGGAGAATGGTTCACCTAGGCCTAGGATTCTCAACAGAGAGAACGGAACTGCCCGAGAGGAGAGGAAAAAATATCACCCAGGGAAAAAATGTCAGAGAGGGAGAGAGAGAGAGAGAATGGGAAAGGGGGAAGATGGAGCAAGAAGGTAAGAGGGGGCAGTCATCCCCTTTTATAGAGAGTCTGGCACACCTGGATGTTGCCCTTATCTGTGGGGCAGAGCTTAGACAAAATCCTAACAGCATTAAATAAAGAGGAGCCAGGTCTGTGTTCCTGGAAGCACCCTCGTTGTACTTCAAGTTGTACTTCAAAGATCGATAGCCATAAAAGAATCTCCATATGGGATTTTGTTTCAAATGTTGAAAGCTAGCCATAGGGCAAAAAACAGTCCTTGCTTTAACTGCAAAGAGAATGAATGCTTTCCAAAATGGATGCAGGGAAGTTGATTGTTGAGCTTTGACAATACAAGGTAAGCAGTCCTTCATAATTTATGCTTCACAGAATATCTTCACATCTGTCAGATATTCTGGCCAGAACTCTGAAGATGTAGGCTCCAACAATGCAGAGAATTCTTGGGTGACTTTCCAGGCAGCCAGCTCCTGTGTAATTTCTAAAATTTTGTCTACTTACTCAGACAATATTTATACCTTATCAGTCCTCTGATGGGGTTGAAAACAAGATGGTTATAGTCTTACAATTAAGCCTAAGTTGTTTAGGATTTAAACAATTCAAAAATGTTCTTAAGTCTAAGAAGATGTTTTAGATTGGAAATGCAAACTATAATAGAAATTGATATAGGTAACAAACTCTGAATTTACCAAGATAGGATAGATAGTAGATTACTTTTTCCAAGATTTCCAAATACCTATGGATTGGACATTGTGAACATAAATCTTACATGATATTTTTTATTACTTGTTATTATTATATAGAGTTTATTATGTTTAGAGAAAAATACTTTTATTGAACTGACCAGGAAGATGTAGGGATAATCTCTTCTGCACTGTGGGAAAGCATTCATCTGACAATAAGAAGCTAAATAGACAACCAGCTGAGGCAGGATTAGAAGGTGGGACATCTGGCACAGAAAGAGGAACTCTGGGATGGACTGAGGTGAGGAGATTCACCTGTATACAGAAGAAAATGATTACATGAAACCAAGGATTAGTTAACCAGCCACGCGGCATGTCTTAGACTACTTTAAAAACAACAATTGAATTATGAGCTAGCAGAAATGAGCTACTGGCTTAAGCATTTATTTATTCATCAGAAGTCTCATAGTCTTATGAATTTTGTGGGAATCTTTGCACTGGTGGGAAAGCCCACAGTTACAAAAATCAATCAAGGTAGCATTTTCTTTTTTTTTAGTGATCCCAAAGGGCTTGAAAAATATTTATTTCCATCACCTGTACTGGAAGCCTTCCTCTCTGATGGAGTGTAATGGTTTGACTAAGAATGGTCTTGTTAAGCACATATATGTGAATGCTTAGTCACCTGGGAGTGGCAATATTTGGAAGAATTAGGATTAGGAAGTGTGGGCCTGTTGGAGCAAATATGTCATTAGAGGTGGACTTTGAGGTTTCAAAATCCCTTCCTAATCCCAGAGTCTCTCTCTTTACCTATGGATCAGGATATAATTCTTAGCTATTGCTCCAGTGTCTGCCTGGATGCCACAATGTTTCCCACCATGATGATAATGGGCTGAGCCTTTGAAATGTAAACAAATCCCCAATAAAATGCTTATAAGGATTTCCATGATTATTGTGTCTCTTCAGTAGCAGTTTAACAGAATAGGGCAGTGCATTAAAAAAGAGTTTTCTTTGTAGTGTAGAAAAACAACCCATAGAGAACAGTATATTTACAAAACCTGATAAAGTTGAAATAAAAACATGAAAAAATGAAGCTGCCTCTAAGCAAGTCAACTGAATATCAGGAAAACACTCAAAAGTGTTTCTGGGAATATACAAATTTCCTGTCCTCACAAGATCAAACTTATAAAAATTGCTACCTATTCACAGTTATCAAATATGTAAAAATAATGGGACAATAAATGATACTTACACAAGACAAAACAAAATCCTAACAATTAAGGTGACATATTTAGCAAAGGAACAATAATGCAGTTATAATGTATTTTACAGACTAAAAAGTAATAAGATATGAGAAATATAGAAATTAAGCTCAGATCTACTTTAAAAGCAAAGAGTAAAAACCTATGAAATGATAATTGTTATTGGTTAGGTTTAATGACTTACCATTGAAGAAAGGTTTGGTAAACTTGATAAAAGGAATAGAAAGTAACAAATGAAACACAATGGAAACCAGCAAGCAAATAAATAAAAGTCAAGAACAAAAACCTCAAAACACCATTAATAATAACAACAAAACAGGCATATGTGAACAAATACATGTGGCTTAATCAGTATCTAGCTGAACACTTAAGGTTAGTGAAATATTTAAGTAATGTTTAAAGTAATAGTTTCTATTTAGATCAATACCATAGGTCACAGACCATAAATCCTTCATAAGCACAGTATATCAGAGATGGAAAGACATAGTGGTACACACTGGTTAAAAGGGTGGTGGTATACCAAAGCTGTAAATTTCCTCCTAATGATGAAAAGTCATAAAATAGCCAAGTTAAAGTCCATATTGAATATAGAATTAAAACACAACACTCCTGAGAGATAGATCAAGGGAGGATGCAATGGCAGAAAATCTCTACATTTCCAGAAAGAAGAATTTTTAGCTAATGTCCACATTCACCATGTGTATCTCGAAATAAGGACAAGTAAAGATATTTCAGTAGAAAAATTAAAGATTCATCAGTAGATGACACACAGTAAAAAATGTCAATGGAAAAATCTTCATGCAGAAAAAAATGACATCACAAGAAATATAGCCTTAAATGGGAATGTCATGTTCTTGGTGACTGTTCCTCCCAGAAACTGAAGAGAACAAGGAACACACGCCAACCTCTTTGGCATACCTTTCTGCTTCAGCTCCTCCTGTCTGGGGCACCCTAAGTGTGGCTTCAAGAGTTTTTCAATCATCCATGAAGGTATAATCTATTCCAATATATGTTGTGTTCAAAGGGGAAACTCTCCTAATTACCTAAATTTAGAACATTTTTACAACTTCTACATGTCTGTTGGCCATCAATAAAAACACTTTAACAACCATATATCCATTAGCATAAATTAAATTGGAACCTCTGTTCATACCAAAGTGTGAGGAGATGGTTCCTGGCAAGGACCAAAAGTTTGCATAGAAGGTTTTAAAATGACAATATCTTAA
The DNA here is from genome assembly GCF_947179515.1 of Apodemus sylvaticus. Classification (NCBI taxonomy): domain Eukaryota; kingdom Metazoa; phylum Chordata; class Mammalia; order Rodentia; family Muridae; genus Apodemus; species Apodemus sylvaticus. The sequence continues at coordinate 19,308,263 of NC_067476.1, forward strand.
TAATTTAAATGCTTGGCTAGTGAACAACTGGACACAATTCACCCAGTAATTAATATATATATTAAAAATCTGAATGAAAAGGTAATCTGCAGAGTTCTATGTGATCGAATTCTATGTATCATTTAGAACCTGACACAACAATATGAGAACATCTCACCTAAGTCAACCTGACATGCTATCTAAATACTTCACTGAGAAAAAGAAGTCAGTTGGCTCCTGAGCAAAACAGCAGGATAGAATGCTAAGAGCAGAAACAGAGTTTGCAATCATATGACATATAGTGCATTTTGATAGTAATATGATCATGCATCATTTATCAATCATCAAATTGCACTCTTAAAATTATTGGATAACATTTATAGAGGACCATAACTTATTTGTTTTCATTAAAATCTGGGTTTTATATGGTGCTGCTACATGCATAGTACTATCTTTTGTACTTTGATTATTTGTGTTCCTTTCCTCATTCTTAACTGCAAAAAGATACAATAAATAATGTGCAAAACGTTCTATTATTTGGAATCAAATTAGAAAACTATGTAGGTTAGTAACTTGAATAAGTCTTGGTCACAATCTCTTTTCCATTCTATGATTCTAGTATGCTAACAAATTTACTTTTGCAGCCTACAATATTTGATACTAAGTTCAGCTTTCTCTGTTTCCTGGGAAAAGGAATAGCAGTATGGTAGTTGTGTGTATCCATTCTAAAGAGTAGCTTTCATCTGACCCATACATTCAGATCAGATCACAGGATCACCTGAAGCCTATTACTTCAAATGTAAACATAATGAAATGGTTATTTCAGGAAAGGAAGAATCCAGTAAGTTTTGGGAACTTGCATTTCCTTTTTGGACATTGTTGTATAATGGGAGTTTATTCTCAAAAATCAAGGTGTATAATCTGAATACTTATTTGATAAGTGTGAGCTCCATCTGGATTGATCTCCTTGGAAGTAGAAAGTACAGTGCAGAGGCAGACAGAGTTCCTCTGCTCCTGGCTATTGTGAGCAGCCTAATCAGTGTGGCTCATTACTGAAAAGCACCTTTTATTTGCTAAGGAAAAAAATTCTTTTCATTTAACTTTAATCTAACAAAATTTTTATACATGACATGAAACTGAAGTTACATAATTTTGTTGGATACCAAATAAGCCAAAGTTAGGGAGAGGGACCATGCAAAGGAGCAGGGACCTAGGTCACAGAGATTTGCTGACAGTTTTCCATTGGGAAGGCAGAAATCTTTAGGGTTCCCTGCATCTTCCTCTGTATTTTGATAGTGTATGTAATTTTCATCTGAAAGACAGTGCACACATTACTTGATATAGTGATAGATGCTCTATGCAATAACACAATGTGGGCTACCTAGAAAATAGCTAATCCATCTTAAGTATGACCTATGCCATAGAGAAATAATTTCAAGTGAAGAGTTACTCATGTCGGGTAAAAAAAAACCCTCATATTTAGTACCCAAAAGTGAGAGTTCTATCACATTAAAATGATCAAGAAATAAGTATTTTGAAAGAAAAGTTTTACCTCTCCTTGTATACTGCCAAATGCTGGGCACAGAGAAAACCAAGTCCCAGTGAGTGGAGTAAAATACCACATTGTAATACACATGGGCCACATCCTGAAACTCAAGTTCCTAAACTTTCATAAAACAAAACAAAACCAAACAAAACAAAAAACAAAAAACAAAAAAAGAAAAGAAAAAAGGCACTTGTGAAATAACAGAAAGTAGTTACTGAAATAACCCTTAAAATTGCTGAGAGTCACACAGAGTTCAGTCTGTTGCAGAGCTCTGCAGAAGTTCATTTTATGAAGCACAGAAAGGTAATTTATAACCCATTTGCATAATCTGGCATTTTGCAGAATAAAAATGATGCTAGCCTTCCTCTTTGACAGCTGCCTGAATTCCCTGCAATCTGAAAGCTGAACGGGGCCATCCTCCTAGGAATCATTGTGTCGCACAGCAGTGTAGCAAATTTTCACTGTTAATAATAAAACATTATGGTGGTTAATATGATCTTAGGATGTATTATTCAGAGACAAGCCAATTGTTTCATTAGACTTAAATGCATGCTACAGGCCAGACATGAAACAAGGCAGCCTTTCCGAGAGAATTTAGACATAACTCAGACTGATAATGGTTTGATTCATCAAGTCTATGTGACTTAGTGCAACCATAGACCAAAACAGACTTAAGATAATATTTGTAAATTGCCTATAGTATGATAATCATTTAGTAATCGTCCTTTAGTACAGGGATAAATAAAGCATTTCCAATCCAATGATTTTCCCCCTGATATATTTACCTGTTGCTTTTATATGGGGTTATCTGATAATACTTTGATGAATATTGATTAGTATTAACAAGATAAATAAGCACCACATGGCACCATATGTTGCCTCCAGAAACATGTCCTCATGTTTCTAAGGACTAAAAAAATCACAATGTACTGGGCAGGTCATTTATTGTACAATGACATAATCTAGATTTCTCCTTCATGTGGAAGGCTGTGCCTTGGAAAAGCAGCAAAACATCTTGGCAGATTACTAAGCATATGTTATTTCTTCAAGGTTAAGTTTGTTACAAATGTTATCGTGGGTAAAGTTTTGAGGCTTTGTTTCAACAATCTACTCTCTTTCTTTGTCTGTTTCTGTTCTTCTTGTTCTTGTTTATGTGCTGTACATTCTTGTTCTTCTTCATTGTCTTCTACTTTTCTTTCTTCTTGCTCTTTCCCTTTTGTTCTTCCTCCTCTTCTCTTTCTCCTCTGTTTATCTACTTCTTTGTGACTCTAAAAAAGTTATTTAGAAACTATTGTAGAAATAGAATATCACCTCTGCAGTCAGTTAATTTGTGAAAAAAAAACCCAAAACAAAACAAAACAAAACAACAACGACGACAACTATAGACATGGAAAAATAAGTAAATTTGTACTCTTACTGTGAATACTTTGACTCTAACACTACCCAGAGGCCAGTAATAAATCCATCAACAACATAGATAGGAATAAAAGTTAGAGGCACAGAAAGTAATAAGTCAAAAGGGAGATAAATATCTAGAAGTGCAGATAATAAGAACCTTTAACAGGATAAAGAAAGTTTATTGGGACAGGTAAAGCTTGGATTGAATCAAAGGAGGTGTTTACTTACAATGTCTATGAATATACCTCAGTGCATAGTTCATTGTTAACAATAATAATATGGCTACAATCTAATTGTTAGGAAGGTCAACAAGTGCCAAGCCACTGGATGTAAGGAAGTTTCCCTTTCTCCTCAAGAAGCTAGCATCAAATTCTTCTATATGCCTAAGAGCTTCATGTACAGCAAATCTTGTGCTACTAGCTATGAGCTACAGAATTTTATATTACAGCATAAAATACTAAACATGGAATTTATAACTGATCACAGAACATGTGCAGAATTCAACTTGTTTTAAGAAAATTGTGCATATGAATATGCAGGTTCAGTGACATTATTATTAAAATATTAAGAAGCATTTGTCCCTTTGGACAATAAAAATAACAAAATTTAAAAATGACAAAACCTCAGTGACTTCTTTATGAAAATGGTGGTGTGTCACAATATGCCATTCAGTATACCCTTTTGCCCAAACGGCTTTACTTACAGATGTTCACTGCAGTGTGTCTGGTTCAAGGTCTTTGGCTTTTGCTGCACTATCCTCACTGTGACTCTTCCCAGATAACCTGCTGTTGCCCTGAGTCATGTATATCTATCAGGTTTAGTTCTGCATGACTGGCCCCTTCATATACTCAAACAATTTATAATTGGGGTAGATGTTGGGGAGACCCAACTCATAGCTCTGAATCTGGGCCTGAGTGGTAGCTGAGCTGGTCAGACTTTTTTATTATTATTATTCGATATATTCTTTATTTACATTTCAAATGATTTTCCCTTTCCTGGATTTCCTCCTCCCTGAAAGTCCCATAAGCCCTCTTCCCTCCCGTTGTTCTCCAATCAAGCCCTTCCTGCTTCTCTGTCCTGGTATTCCCCTACACTGCTGCACTAAGCCTTTCCAGGACCAGGGGCCTCTCCTTCCTTCTTCTTGGGCATCATTTGATATGTCAATTGTTACTTGGGTAGTTTGAGCTTCTGGGCTAATATCCGCTCAATTTTCCCAAACTGACCCCACCAGACCAATTTGCCCATGCTCCCCAGGCTAGGGATGAGGTCAGCTCTGGGAGCGCTGCAGCTGGTAAGGAGAAGGGCCAGCATTTCTGTATGCTATGGGTGGTGAAGGTCAGGGCAAGGTCTCCTACACTCATGTCATCCCTACACTAGCAGGGAAAAAGCAAGGACAGCTCTCTCCTGTTGTAATTTCAGTTGTTATATGTGTTTTGCTTTCAATCTCTTGATAAGCCCTTAACATTACAAAATGTGTATGTTTTAATTATTAAAAAGAATTTTGAAATATCATCCAAAGACGAACTTGAACTTTGAGAAAAAATGCTTTAAATATTAAGCTGAGATGTTTTTGCTGTTTCTATATAATCAGCTTATTAATCATATTGTCTCTTAAAACTTAAAACCATAGAAAATAAAACAAATTTTGCAAAGAATGTTCATAACTAAATTATAGTTGAATGGTAAAGAAAAATTATAGGAGGAAAACCAGCCATATTTAGTATGTTTTAGTAAATTTATAAACATATGTAGACTGCTATATAAAATTAATTCCTTATCACCAATATCACATACCCAAAGGGGTCACAGAAATAGTACAAGATGAAGCAGTTAGAGAAATTGAACAAACACAACAGTCTGTGTCTATATGTGGGCTGATGCTTCAACAAAACATTTACATTTTATGAAAATGATTTTCATATAGAATTAGGATACACCAACTGAATTTTTCTAGGTTTCCTGACTGTTTATTAAGTAGTACAACACTTTGCCAAACAATTGGAATAACAGAAATGAGTCCTGTGGATATATATAACTAAGTAAATGTTCTGTATAATATGAAGAATATATGTAATATATACCTAAAAGCAAAAAAGAACTTGAATGGTGTGTGCATGTGCAGGAGTGTGGGTGTGTACGCACACACATAAATGTGTATATTTATGGATAGGTATATGCATGTTAATGAGATGATATACATAATATAATGCTCAATGCTAGAGCTATATTTGTATGTTTCATCTAACTAGATATCTTTAATACAAAAGGATTCATTCAGAATTAGTTTATAAGAACATATTTTTAAATTTTCTAATCATATGTATTTAATTCTTGAATTTTTCATTTATTGTTTTATTTTATGTGTATATGTGTTTTATTCACATACATGTCTGTATAACATTTATGTCTGACGTTTGCTGAGACTAGCAGTGGGTATAAGATCTTCTGAAGCTGGAAGTCAATATTGGTTTTAGCAACTGAATCCTGACCTCTACAAGAACTGACAGTGCTCTTAACTGCCCTTAGTTCTTGCATTTTTAAAAGAGTAATATATTTGTATTTTAGGTGTGTGGATGTTTTAGGTGTGTGAATGTATGTATATGAACCAAATGAGTGCCTGGTATCTGTAGAGGCCAGAGAGAGTGTTGAATTTCATGGAAAAGGAATTAAGTGACAATTGTGAAACTCCATGTTGCTAGGTGCTAGGATCAAACCCTAGTCATCTGCAAGAGCAGCAAGTAATCTTGGCCGTAGAGTATCTCCTCATTCCCAGAGAAATATGTTTTGTGAAAAACTGAGATTACTAAATTCTAAACAATTTTCTTTAAATATTTCCCAGCCCTTACTCTAGCATACATGGCTATACTGTTGTGGTCTTCAAAAAGTCCAGAAATCTTGAACTAAAGAAGCAGAAAGTACCTTATTTACGGTTAGGAAAATTTATTTTGTAATAAAATGTAAAAGTTAATGCCTATTTATATACAGATAAATATATAGACTGAAGGTATAAAATATATTTTGCAAGTTGTATTTTCCAACTATAATCTTCTGTATCCAAACATGAATAAGATTTTAAGCTTGACAGTGTATGAATTGCCTAAGGCAAAACCTCTGTGAATATCTCATGGATTGATTATTTTAAACAGCTTAGCTTCTAGTCATGCTTTTGAGAGTTTATCTTTTTGCAGTTAATTCCGGTAGGAAGATCCAGTCACTTATATTGGTGACACTACTTTGTATCTTTGGGTCTTGTACAAGAAGAAGAAAGTTAGAAGAGTATAAACATCCATTATTTTCTTCTCCCTGATTACAGGCACAATATATTTAGCTGCTTCAAGCTCCTGCTATTTAACTTCTCAATTATGATGGACTGTGTCCTTAATTATAATCCAAAAAGAATATTTTCTTCCTGTTTTTTTTTCAGTCAATTTATCAACACAAAAGAAAAGTTACTAATATACATTATTGATACCGAGAAGTTGGCCATGCTTCAGTGTGTCTATCTGAAGACTTGGGACTGTTTTGTACTTGGAAAATGAAAAGGTTTGAACATATACTGGGAAAGCCATAGCGTGCTGAAGTTTAATGGACCATGTTTCTGGGGGAAACTTGTAGAACACAGTGAAGATTCAGCTCATGAGATTTCATATCAGAACACTACAATCAGGACTTTGGCTAGGCACCATTCTTGCAAAATTTTGATTAAGAATCTTTAATGTTCATGTTCTGAGAAATTTATTGAAGTTGAGTTTGAAGATAATAGATATATATTTGAAAGAAAATTTTGAAGCAGGAGAGTATTTTGACTATGCAAGGCTAAGTTTTATAATCTATCTTCTTTTCTAATATGTTTTCTGAACCAGATTTTCTGCTAAAAAGAACAAAATGTTGGACAGAAATAACAAAATGTGTAGTTTGTTAAATAGGAAAATAACATAAACAAGTTGAACATAAAGTCAAAGCAGGTGCAGAAAAAGATTAAAAACAAACAAAGAAACAAACACCTTATTCAGTTTTCAGACAATAAGAAACATACCCCAGAGGGAAATCCTTCTCATCAAACACTTCAATTTGTAAAAATGCAAATTTATTTAAACATAAAGAATGTGAAGTGAGAATGTAGCTTAAGGGATTTTTGATCCTCAAAAACAAGGATAGTTTGTACCCAAAGTCAGTAGAAAGATAGATCAATGTTTATACAGTCATTGTCTAAGGAGACTAGACTACATACCACACTGGCAATGGATCAGGAGTGTCATCTCCAGAGTACTGTTTTTGTAATTGTGAATGTTCAAAGTGGGAGAGGATCTCCTGTAGCCTTGATCCATGGTTTCAGAGAGTAACTGAAGCTAGACAATATATATCAAGACTGGAGTGCTTGAAAGGAGGTTCCAAAAGTCTACTTTGTAAAACTATGAAGATGGAGTTTAAGCTATAAGGAATCCCCCAGGTTTCTGAGATGTTGAAACCACGGATTGTCTGAAGCAGAAAGCTACATGCATAAACTGGAATTGGATCAAGGGAAAGCATTAGAAATCATAACCAAAACTTGAAGTGTTTAATGTTTTATTACACTATTTGAATTGTAAAGTTAAGCATTTTGTATTTTATAATTAGCGCACTCAAGAGAAAGAAATCATGCTTGGTATTGGAAACCTGGCCAGCTTCCCAGGGTTGGTGTGGTATTGTAGTTTAAAAAGTAATCTTACTAGTATTAATTTTCTAGAGCAGCATAAGTCCTTGCTACATTCTAAATCACATCCTTATATGAACCAGTACGTATGGCAACATTCCCTCACAAAGAAGGTATATAGTAAATGCCAACTCTCACAGGAAACCACAGAAGAATGCAATTAAGACATCAATCGATTATGAAGAATATAGGCTCAATGGATATAATGGATATTTCTATATCACAGCTACTGCATCTATGGTTCAGAAAACGTCAGAACAGAAGACAGACAGATAAGAGCCAGAATACCAGAAAGTCTGATTGATGTGTTTATAAAGAGATAAAGAGAGGGGGGGGGTATGTTCTATGGAGGTGTGATGAGGTATGGGGAAGGGGACTCCTCCACAATACCATGCTGAGGCATCCCTTCCCTGAGGGACAAGTCACAAGAACAAAGTATAGTATAGAATAGCGTTTATTTGTGGCATGGGGAGGGGAGTTAAGAGGGTAATAGAGGCAGAGAAAGGCAGAGAGAGGGAGAGAGTAGAGAAGTAGAGGCTGGTCATGACCACATGGAGATAGGGGGAGGGAATGGAGAGAGAAAGGGAGCAAGAGAGCAAAAGGCAGGAGAGAGAGAGAGAGAGAGAGAGAGAGAGAGAGAGAGAGAGAGAGAGAGAGAGAGAGAGAGAGAGAGAGGAAGAGGAAGAAGAAGAAGAAGAAGAAGAAGAAGAAGAAGAAGAAGAAGAAGAAGAAGAAGAAGAAGAAGAAGAAGAAGAGGAGGAGGAGGAGGAGGGAGGAGGAGGAGGAGGAGGAGGAGGAGGAGGAGGAGGAGGACGAGGACGAGGACGAGGAGGAGGAGGAAGAGGAAGAGGAAGAAGAAGAAAGAAGAAGAAAGAAGAAAGAAGAAGAAAGAAGGAAGAAGAAGGAAGAAGAAGGAAGAAGAAGGAAGAAGAAGGAAGAAGGAAGAAGGAGGAAGAAGGAGGAAGAAGAAGGAAGAAGAAGGAAGAAGAAGGAAGAAGAAGGAAGAAAAGAAGAAGAAGAAGAAGAAGAAGAAGAAGAAGAAGAAGAAGAAGAGGAGGAGGAGGAGGAGGAGGAGGAGGAGGAGGAGGAGGAGGAGGAGGAGGAGGAGGAGGAGGAGGAGGAGGAGGAGAGGAAGAGGAAGAGGAAGAGGAAGAGGAGGAGAGAATGTAGAGGAGCCCAGCCATGAGCATGTGGAGAGAAGGGAAAGAGAAAGGGAATGGGGAGAGAGGGGAGAAGGCAAGGCAATAGCAAGAGAGAGCTAGAGAGTAGAGGGGGTAAGCAGCCCCTTAATAGTGGCTCAGGCCCACCTGTCTGACATACCAATGGGGGAAATTTTGCAAAGTTCCACCCTTTGACAAGTAATTACGGAAAACTCTTGACGGCTGAAAGGAGAATTAGCTTTTTCTGGGGATGAGCCTCTCATTGGTTGTTCAATGCATGTGATCAGTCTTGAAACCACATACAAACTAAAAAAAAGCAAATTCACTGTGTGTGTGTGTGTGTGTGTGTGTGTGTGTATGATACATACAAACATATATGTAACAATAATTAAAGACTATTAACATTAAAGGGGTATCTTAGGGTGACTAGAAAGAATTTTGATTCCTTCAGGTAATTGGGAAGGGCTGAAGGGAGGAAAGTTAGAGGAGGGAGTAATGTTAATATTATTTTAAATTAACAACATTAAAAAAGAACAAGATAATGGTAATAATAAAAGAAAAACGAAACTCTATTGAGGCATTAGTTTGGTGTAGTTGTCAACATCTGAAGCATACATTCAGAGTGTAAAACAGAAGAAATATCCCTTGTTAAGACGACAAATATAAAACCCCTAGAAGGCAATAAATAAGAAAATTCCTATCTCAAACCTTTCCCACCACACTTTATTACCTGTGCATATTCATACAGGCTCACGTTATTTTTTCTGTGATATTTTGACAAGTCAGGGAACACATATACATTGTGTGTGTTAAGTTTTACTAAGATACTATAGAATATTAGTTGTCATGAGGCAAATACAAAGCAGAAGAAATATTGAATTTCAAAGACAGATCCCTAGGTCCTTTGTTCCTCTATAAAACAAATATATTTCTGGGCCTTTAACTGAGGATGCAGAGTTCTGTAGACAGCAGAAATCACTTGATGGGATCGGCAGAACACAGTATCTTCTGGGATTCACCCCTCATAGCTACTGTATCACATTTACTAAAAATAGAGAGAGCAGTTTACACTGAGAATATTCCAAAGATAACGCTTTCCACACTAGCAATCACTAATCAACTTACCTGGAGGCTAGGTTGGCAAAAGGTGGCAAAAAGTGGATTAACTGCCAGGTGTTTAAATTCTTTGAGGATGAATAAAAGATAGGAGAATGTGGATTTAAAGAGGAATAAATTCCAAAAACGGGGTTAATGTTAAAGGTTAATGCATTGCAGAAGTCAAAGACAAAGTGATTAGCTATCAGAGGTAGTGGTGGTTCGTTAAAAGGATAAGATTCCAACTTTTACATTTGGTACTTCAAATTTCTACTTAATGTTTAGAACTTTTCTAGTGTTATTTAATCTCTCTGCTCTCCACTGTGTTTACACATAGTGCCAATAAAATTTTCATGAACACACACACACACACAGAGAGAGAGAGAGAGAGAGAGAGAGAGAGAGAGAGAGAGAGAGAGAGAGAGAGAGGGAGAGAGAGTAATATAAACAGATTTTTAATTTACTGAATATTGTCTTTATTTACATTGCCAATGGTAAAACCTTTCCCGATTTCCCCCCTCCCCAAAGACCCCATCCCCTCCTCCCACCCTTGGCTTCCACATATTCCCCTCCTCCAGACCCACTCCCAACTCTCCTGCCTCAATTCTCCTTTGTTGGGGCATCTATTGAGCCATCACCTGACCAAGGACCACTTTTCCCACTGATGCCCAACAAGACATTCCTCTGCCACATTTTTGGCTGAAACTATGTGTACCCATTGGTTGATGGTTTAGTTCCTGGGAGTCCTGAGGCATCTGGGCAACCAAAATATGTACAGTTTAAAGGGTTTAGTCCAGATGATCAAACAATGGCTAGCTGAACTGAACAGAACTTCCAAAAGTTTAGTAGTTTCTCAATCCACAAGTCTGGATATTTGGCATATACTGAAGAAGTAGGCTCTAATTCCAGTTAGAAGCAAGTTGAGGGGAAAGGGCAAAAAGTGAAAGTTCCCTTTGCCCATGTCCTTATATAAGCTTCCAGCAGAAAATGTGGCCCATATTAAATAAAGGCTCTTGTTTTCGCAACTCAAGATTTGGATTAATATGTGCCTTTTCTCATAATCTGGATTAAGACATTTCTTCCTAACTCAAAGATCCAGATTATAAATAGGTCATCCTACTTCAAGTTAATCAAAATGCCTCCACAAGCATGCCCTCCAGCTTTGGGATTAGTTCCAGATATAGTCAAGTTGTCAACCAGGAATAGCTATCACAAATCCATGTGAACAACAACAAAAAAATCTTTTCTCAAAATAGATTCTATGTTCCTTTAGGAAAGTTTTAATTTGTTTTACTATCAAACTTAAATAATGAAGAAGTAATGCATAAACTATATTCTATATTATTACATTATTTCTATAAAATGTTTATATAGTATTTTATCTAATGGTATTTTAGTACAAACTAAGACATCATTGAACATATCATGATTTATAATTACAAATTGGAAAAATGTTCAAATGATTAATCAACATAATTTAAGCTCATGTGCTTTTGGGCTTATAATCATGATATTTGGGTGACTTGAAGATAACACATGCTAAAGCTTTATCTCAGAAGTCATCTATCAGAATGCAGATTTTGCTTTGTGACATGGTATGATTCTGAGTGAAATAAAAGGAAAAGTCAATCTGTATCATCCTTGTCATTTAAGGCATTGTGTCAGTTTCTCTAAACAGGCATTTGATTTATTGTCTTATAGATGAAATGAAAAAGAGAAAAAGTACAAATGCAAAAGACGATTGATTATCCTAGGCTTCTACCAGATCATCCCTGGTTTTCAGAGAAGCACATTTTAGAGTGATTGCTTTGAAGAGAAAGAAAAAAAACTAATTGTTTCTTTGTTCCCTTTTTAAACTAAAGATACATACTATACATATGTGAGTTTTGTTTAAAATCTTACACACTTCATATTAGAGTGAAAAGGATGACTTTATGAAGATTCTAAAAGGGTGGATACATCTTCAATATTGGGAGTTTTGTGGCTTCCCAAAAGTGGGATACAATATTATGATTCACTTTTTGTCTACAAAGGGGATTAGCTTGATTTGAAAAATTCTAACCACCAGTAATTTTAATTCCAAGATAGAATAGACTTGAAATTAGATTTTACATATTTAAATTTTTGTTTTAACTCAAATAACCTAAAGAAAATAAACATATTACAATGTTGTCCCTTTTGTTGTTGTTAGAGACTTCAAGTATTCTGCTGACAGACTAAGCAACTTCATTTATAGTGCTCTTCTGATGAAGGCACACCCAGATTACCAATTAATAATGGCAATTGGAAACCATGATGGAAATCAGAAGACATGATACTAGAACATATGCATTTTTGAAGGGGGGGGCTTGTGGGAACCTAATATCTGTTATGGTTCCTTTTTGATTTTTAAAATTAATAAGTTATTTTAAAGCAGCTCTCTGCACAGAATATTGAATGTACATATTACTCTGTCATGTTTCACTATTTCATCTGGTATTAATATCATTGTTATCAGTAATCTGTGTGCAGTGTCTTAATAGATCAATGAATATTGTTACATCACTAAAGCATATAATAAACCTGTTCTCTTCTTTGTGTAGCACAGTTTTAGAAATATGCAATGCCATGAACCTACCCACTGTCAAAGTTTCAAACAGGTTGTCACAGTAGAAATCTTTTCTATTCTACTTATTCTTCTCTGTTGGACAACACTGAATTCCCCTGAGCCACTGATGAACTGCTTTCCCAGTTTTCTTTAGAAGTCTAACAAAATGAGAATCACATGGCATGTGGGGACTTCTTTCACTGACCAATTTGTATGTGACATTCTCCCATGTCTTGTCTGTTTATAGATTAAATAGTCATCTACTTTTACCACCTAATAATACAACATATAGATGTAGTTTACTTGCTCATTTGCCATTGTCTTGCTGGTGTTGTTTGATGGTATAGAGAGCTGATTTGTTTTTCTATTTGTTTTGATTAGAATTCTGCACTTGACCTCTACTATTTTTTTCTTTGTCTTTCCTCCTTTCCTTTTCTTTTTCTTTTTTGTTTCACCTTTTTTCTTTTTCTTAAATTTTATTTATTGAATATCATCTTCATTTACATTTCCAATGGCAAAACCTTTCCTGACTTTGCCCCTCTCCAAAGACCCCCGACCCCTTCTCCCACCCCCTGCTTCCACCTGACCCACTCTCACCTCCCCCCCTCGATTTCCCTTTGTTGGGGCATCTATTGAGCCTTTACCTGGCCAAGGACCACTCTTCCCACTGATGCCCAACAAGACATTCCTTTGCCACATTTTTGGCTGGAACCAGGTACACCCCTTGTTCGATGGTTTAGTCCCTGGGAGTCCTGGGGCATCTAGGTGGCCGACATCATTGTTTTTCCCATGGGGCTGGAAACACCTTCAGCTCCCCTGGACCAACCTCCAGCTCCTCCATTGGAGACCCCACACCCAGACCAATGGTTGGCTGCTAGCATTTGCCTCTGTATTTGTAAGGCTTTGGCAGGGAACCTCCAGAGACAACAATGGCATGCTCCTTTTGGTATACACTTCCTGTCATCCATAGTAGTGTCAGGGTTTATTGGCTGTTTATAGGATGAATCCCCAGGTAGGGCAGTCTCTGGGTGGCCTTTACTTAAGTCTCTGCTCTACACTTTGTTTTCTTTATTGCTCCTGCAAGTATTTTGTTCCATTTCTCAGAGGAACCAAAGCACTCCCACTTCAGTCCTACTTTTTGAGCTTCCTACAGTCTGTAAATTATAAATTGTTTATTTTGAGCTGTTGGGCTAACATTCACTTTCAGTGAGTGCATACAATGTGCGTTCTTTTGTGATTGGGTTACCTTACTCAGAATGACACTTTCTAGTTCCATCCATTTGCCTAAGAATTTGATGACTTCATTGCTTTTAATAGCTGAATAGTACTCCATTTTGTATATATACCTCAGTTTCTGTATCCATTCCTCTGTTGAAGGACATCTGGGTTCTTTCCAGATTCTGGCTATTTATTATAAATAAGGCAGCTAGGAACATAGTGGAGCACGTGTCCTTATTACATGTAAGAACATCTTTTGGGTATATGCCCATGAGTGGTATAGCTGGATCCTCAGGTAGTAGTACTATGTCTAATTTTCTGAGGAATTGCCAAACTGATTTTCAGAGTGATTTTACCATCATGCAATCCTGCCAACAATGGAGATGTGCTCCTCTTTCTCCACATCTTCTCTAGTATCTGCTGTCCCCTGAGTTTTTCATCTTAGCCATTCTGAGTGGTATGAGGTAGAATCTCAGTGTTGTTTTGCATTTCCCTGATAACTAAGGATGCTGAACATTTCTTTAGGTGCTTTAGAGCCATTCAAGTTTCCTCAGAATTCCATTTAGCTCTGTACTCCATTTTTTAATAGGGTTATTTGACTCTTTGGAGACTAACTTCTTGAGTTCTTTGTATATGTTGGATATTAGCCCACTATTGGAAGTAGGATTAGTAAAGATCTTTTACCAGTTTGTTGGTTGCTGTTTTGTCCTATTGACTATGTTCTTTGCCTTACAGAAGCTTTGCAGTTTTATGAGGTCCCATTTGTCAATTCTTGTTCCTAGAGCATAAGCCAGTGGTGTTCTGTTCAGGAACTTTCCCCCTGTGCCCATGTGTTCAAAATTCTTCCCCACTTTCTCCTCTATAAGCTTCAGCATGTCTGGTTTTATGTGTAGATCCTTGATCTCCTCAGACTTGAGCTTTGTACAAGGAGATAAGAACGGGTTGATTTGCATTTTTCTGCATGCAGACCTCCAATTCATCCAGCACCATTTGTTCAATATGCTGTTTCCCCCCCCCCCCCCCCCACTGGATGTTGTAAGCTCCTTTGTCAAACTTGTGTGGTTCTTTTCTGGGTCTTCAATTCTGTTCCACTGATCTTCCTGCCTGCTTCCATACCAATACCAAACAGCTTTTATCACTATTGCTCTGTAGTAGAGCTTGAGGTCAGGGATAGTGATTCCCCCCAAAACATCTTTTGTTATGGAGAATAGTTTTTGCTATCCTGGGTATTTTGTTATTCCAGATGAATTTGAGAATTACTCTTTCTAGATCTAGAAGAATTGATTTGGGATTTTGATGGGGATTGTGTTGAATCTGTAGATTGCTTTTGGCAAGATGGGCATTTTTACTATATTGATCCTGCCAATCCATGAACGTGGGAGATCTTTCCATCTTCTGAGATCTTCTTTGATTTCTTTCTTTAGAGGCTTGAAGTTCTTGTCATATAGATCTTTCACTTGCTTCATTAGAGTCACACTTAGGTATTAAATATTATTTGGGACTATTGTGAAAGATGTCATTTCCCTAATTTCTTTTTCATCTTGTATATTCTTTGAGGAGAGGAAGGCTTCTGATTTGCTTGAGTTAATTTTATATCCAGCCACTTTGCTGAAGTTGTTTATCAGCTTTAGGGGTTCTCTGGTGAAAGTTTTGGGGTTGCTTAAGCATATTATCATATCATCTGCAAATAATGATATTTTGACTTCTTCTTTTCAAATTTGTATACCTTTGACCTTTTGTTTTCTTATTGCTCTGGCTAGGACTTCAAGCACTATATTGAATAGACAGGGAGAGAGTGGGCAGCTTTGTCTGGTCCCTGATTTTAGTGGGATTACTTCAAGTTTCTCTCCATGTAAATTGATGTTGGCTACTGGTTTGCAGTATATTGCTTTCACTGTGTTTAGGTATGAGCTTTGGATTTCTGATCTCTCCAAGATTTTTATCATGAAGGGATGCTGAATTTTGCCAAAAGTCTTTTCAGCATCTAATAAATGACCATGTGTTTTTTTTCCTTGAATTTGTTTATGTAGTGGATTACATTGATGGATTTCCATATATTGAACCATCCCTGCATCCCTTGGATGAAGCCTACCTGATCGTGGTAATTATAGTTTTGATGCATTCTTGGACTCAGTTGGCCAGAATTTTATTCAGTATTTTTGCATTGATTCTTATGATGCTCATGAGGGAGATTGATCTGAAGTTTTCCTTCCTTGTTTGGTCTTAGTTTGGTATAGGTATAAGCATTATTGTGGATTCATAGAATGAATTAGGTAGTGTTCCTTGAGTTTCTATTTCATGGAATAGTTTGAGGAGTATCAGTATTAGCTCTTCTTTGAAGATCTGATAGAATTCCCCACTAAACCCATCTGGTCTTTGGCTTTTTTTTTTTATGGGAGACTATTAATGACTGTTTCTATTTCTTCAGGACATATGGGACTATTTAAATGGTTTATTTGATTCTGTTTTAATGTTTGCACCTGGTCTGTATCTAGAAAGTTGTTTACTTCATCCAGATTTTCAAACATTGCTGAGTAAAAACTCTTGTAGTAGGATTTAATGATTTTTTTTTAATTTCCACAGTTTTTATTGTTATCACCCCCTTTTCATTTCTGATTTTATTAATTTGGATACTGTCTATGTGCCCTCTGGTTAGTCTGGCTAAGGGTTTATCTATCTTGTTGATTTTCTCAAAGAACCAGCTCATTGTTATGTTGATTCTTTGTATAGTTCTTTTTGTTTCTGTTTGGTTTATTTCAGCCCTCAGTTTATTTCCTGCCATCTACTCCTCTTGGGTGTATTTCCTTCTTTTTGTTCTAGAGCTTTCAAATGCACTGTCAAGCTGTTAGTGTAAAGTTCTCTCCATTCTCTTTTTGAAGGAATTCAGAGCTATGAGTTTTCCTCTTAGCACTGCTTTCATCGAGTCACATAAATTTTGGTATGATGTGTCTTCATTTTCATTAAATTCTAAAAATTCTTCAATTTCTTTATTTCTTCCTTGACCAAGCTATCGAGAAGAGCACTGTACAAAGTCCATGTGTATGTGTGTTTTCTATTGTTTTTGTTTGAACTTAAGACCAGCCTTAGGTTGTGGTGATCTGATAAAGTACATGGAATAATTTCATTATTTCTGTATCTGTTGAGGCATGTTTTGTGACCAATTATATGGTCAATTTTGTAGAAGGTACCATGAGGTGCTGAAAAGAAGGTATGTTCTTTTGCTTTAGGGTGGAATATTCTATAAATATCTATTAGACCCATTTGGTCCATAACTTCAGTTAGTTTCACTGTATCACTGTTTAGTATCTGATTCCACGATTTTTTGTGGATTTAATACTCCACTGTCCATTTTTGACAGTGGGGTATTAAAGTCTCCCAGTATTATTGTGTGGGGTGCAATGTGTGCTTTGAGCTTTAGTAAAGTTTCTTTTATGAATGTGGGTGCCCTTGTGTTTGGAGCATAAATGTTCAGAATTGAAAGTTCATCTTGGTAGACTTTTTCTTTGACCAGTATGAAGTATCCCTCCTTCCCTCCTTTTTTTTTCTTTCTTTTTTTTTTGACAACATTTGGTTGAAAGTCAATTTTATTTGATATAAGAATGGCCACTCCAGCTTGTTTCTTGGAACCATTTGCTTGAAAAATTGCTTTCCAACCTTTGGCTCTGAAATCATGACTGTCTTTGTCACTGAGGTGGATTTCTTGTATGCAGCGAAAAGTTGGGTCCTGTTTACATATACAGTCTTTTAGTCTATGTGTTTTTATAGGGGAATTGAGACCATTGATATTAAGATATTAAGGAAAAGTGATTGCTGCTTACTGTTATCTTCTTAATTAAAGGTGAAAATTCTGTTTGTGTAAGTTATCTTCTGTTGGGTTTGTTGAAAGATTACCTTATTGCTTTTTCTGTGGTATGGTTTGCTGCCTTGTGTTGGTATTTTCCACCCACTATCCTTTGTAGAGCTGGATTTCTGGAAAGATATTGTGTAAATTTGTTTTTGTCATGGAATGTCTTTTTTTCTCCCTCTATGGTAATTGAACGTTTTGCTGGGTATAGTAGTCTGGGATGACATTTATTTTCTCTTAGGGTCTGTATGATATCTGCCCAGATTCTTCTGGCTTTCATAGTCTTTGTTGAGATGTCTGGTGTAATTTTGATAAGTCTGCCTTTATATGTTACTTGATCTTTTTCCCTTACTGCTTTTAATATTCTTTCTTTGTTTAGTTTATTTGGTGTTTTGATTATTATGTGACAGTAGGAATTTCTGCTCTGGTCCAGTCTGTTTGGAGTTCTGTAGGGTTCTTGTATGTTCACGGGCATCTCTTTCTTTAGATTAGAGAAGTTTTCATCTTTAATTTTGTTGAAGATATTTACTGGGCCTTTAAGATGTAAATCCTGACTCATTTCTATACCTATAATCCTTAGGTTTGGTCTTCTCATTGTGTCCTGGATTTCCTGGATGTTTTGGGTTACAAGGTTTTTGCATTTTGCATTTTCTTTGACTATCGAGTCAATGTTTTCTATAGAATCTTCACCATCTGAGATTCTTTCTTCTATCTCTTAAATTCTGTTCTTGATGCTTGCATCTATAACTCCTGAATTCTCTCCAAGGTTTTCTACTTCCTGAGATGTCTCACTTTGCGATTTCTTTATTGTTTCTACTTCCATTTTTAGATCCTGGGTAGTTTTCTTCACTTCCTTCACTTGTTTGTTTGCTTTTTCCTGAAATTCTTAAAGTGATTTTTGTGCTTCCTCTTTAAGGGTCTCTACCTGTTGACCCATATTCTCCTATGTTTCTTTTAGGAATTTTTGTGATTCCTGTTTAAGGGCTTCTGCATGTTGACTCATGTTCTCTCATAATTCCCTATGGAATTTTTGTTTTGCCTCTTTAAGGAGTTCTAACTGTTTACCCATGTTTTCCTATATTTCTTTATGTCACTTTTGTGTTTCCTTTTTAAGGGATTCTACCTGTTGATTCATAGTCTCTTCGATTTCTTTAAGTAATTTTTGTGTTTCCTCTTTAATGGCTTCTACTTGTTGACCCATGTTCTCCTGTATTTCTTTAAGGGACTTATTTCTTTCTTTCCTGAAGTCCTCGATCAGCATCATGAGATATGATTTTAAATCCAGCTCTTGCTTTTCTGATGTGATGGAGCATCCAGGATTTGCTGTTGTGGGGAAACTGGGTTCTGATGATGTCATGTTTCCTTGGTTTCTGTTGATAATGATCTTGTGTTTGCCTTTGGCTTTCTAGTTATCTCTGGTGTTAGCTGGTCTTGCTGTCTCTACCTGCAGGCCTGTGTTTCTATACTCCTGGGATTCCCTTTCTCTCAAATGCCATGTATACAGCTGGTTCTCCAGGAAGTATGAAGAGATGGGGTTTTCTCTGTGGCAGACTTGGCAAGGGTCAAATGCCCTGCATGCTGCTCTTCTCAAATGCCCTGCTGCCACCAGTTATCTAGAAAGTATCAGGAAGTAGGATCTTCCCTGTGGCAGAAGTGGCACGAGTCTGCCACATCTGAAAGAATGGGGCAGTTGTCTCTTTCTTTCTTTTTTTTCCTCAGCCATCTAAGTGCTGGTATAACAGATGTGCATTAATATGACAAGCACATTCATTCTTAGTTTGCCTGATATTTTGGGTTTTTCCAGTTTGTAGCAATATTGAATGGAAGATTATTTGCATATTTTAATGTGAAAGCATTTATAATGGATTAAATAAATATCTAGGAATATAATTTTTAGATTTCTTGGAAATCTGGTGTTTATATGAAACTTGCTAACTACCTTTGTGGTTGTTCTGTTTTATATTTCTAAAAGCAAGATTTCCAGTTCCTTTCTTCATTTCTACTACTTTACATTATCAAAGTGCCTCTTATCTGTGAGCATTGTATGAATGAGTCTGTTGTTCTTTTATTTTTTTAATAATTTTTATTTTATTCATGATAGATTTTTTGATGCAATATATTCTGATTATGGTTTCTTCTTCACCAATTCCTTTGAGATTTCCCACCTGCCCTCTCATCCATATCCACATTATCTCTGTCTCTTCTTAGAAAACAAACAAGCATTTAAATAATAATAGTAAGTTAAAGCCTAAACAAAACCTGAATAGAGCAAAACAAACAGAAGAAACAGAAAAAGAAAAACCATGAGAATCACATATAGATGTAGAGAGACAGTTTTTTAATTTAGTTTTTTTTAGTTATATTCATTTTACATCCACTCACTGCCCAACTTCCAGTCACGAGCTCCCACAATCCTTCCCCCTTGAGGGGTATTCCCTGGGTATTCCCCTACCTTGGCACTTGAGACTAGGTCTTACTTCCTCTCCTACTGAGGCCAGACAAGGCAGCCCAGTTAGGAGAACAGGATCCACAGACAGGTAACATCTTTAGGTATAGCCTATCTTCCAGTTGTTTGGGACCCACATGAAGACAAAGCTGCACATCTCATACACATGTGCTAGGAGGCCTAGATCCAGCACTTGTAATTCTTTAATTGGTTCTTCAGACTCTGAGAACCCCAAGGGTTCAGATTAGTTGACTCTATTGGTAGTCTTCTTTTGGAGTGGCCCTATGGGGCCAACAATGCTTCCTCCCATTCTTCCATAAGAGTTGTAAAGTTCCATCCATTGTTTATCTGTGGGTGTCTGTATCTGTAATAGTCAGCTGTAAGAAATGTTCAAAGTCCTTAGTCATTATGAAAATTCAAATTAAAACAACTCTGTGTTTCCATATTATACCCATCAGAATGGCTAAGGTCAAAACTTCAAGAGATAGTGAATGCTGGTGAGAATGTGGAGTAAGGGGAACACTTTTTATTGCTGGTGGGATCCCAATCTTGTACAGCCACTTTAGAAATGAATTTGTTAGTTTCTCAGAAACTGGAAATAGTTCTACCTCAAGTCACAGCTGTATTGCTCCTGGACATGTACTTAAAAGAGGCTTCAACATATAAAGACACTTGTTCAACTATGTTCATAGAAGCTTTATATGTAACAGCCAGAAGGTTGAAACAACTTACATGTCCATCAACTGAAAAATGAACCACATTTTTAGATTTAGGAATCCTATAAGAACAAAACCAGAAGCTATAAAATATATGCAAAGGATATGTAAGCTTAAAAAATGCTCTGTTATACTTCAGCAAAGTGGCAGGTTATAAAATCAACTCAAGCAAATCAGTAGCCTTCCTATACTCAAAGGAAAAGCAGGCTGAGAAAGAAATTAGGGAAATGACACCCTTCACAATAGCCACAAACAATATAAAGTATCTTGGGGTGACTCTTACCAAACATGTGAAAGATCTGTATGACAAGAATTCAAGACTCTGAAGAAGAAAATAGAAGAAGACCTCAAAAAATGGAAAAACCTCACATGCTCATGGATCAGCAGGATTAATATAGTTAAAATGGCCATTTTTCCTAAAGCAATATACAGATTCAATGCAATACCCATCAAAATCCCAACTCAATTCTTCATAGAGCTAGAAAGAGCAATTCTCAAATTCATCTGGAATAACAAAAAACCCAGGATATCCTCAAGGGTCTTCCCCAGTTTCTTTTCTATTAGCTTCAGAGTGTCTGGCTTTATGTGGAGGTCCTTGATCCATTTGGAGTTGAGCTTAGTACAAGGAGACAAGGATAGATCAATTCCCATTCTTCTGCATACTGACCTCCAGTTGACCCAGCACCATTTGTTGAAAGGCTATCTTTTTTCAATTGGACGTTTTCCACCCCTTTGTCAAGGATCAAGTGGCCATAGGTGTGTGGGTTCATTTCTGGATCTTCAATCCTGTTCCATTGATCCGCCTGCCTGTTACTGTACCAATACCATGCAGTTTTTAACACTATTGCTCTGTAGTATTGCTTGAGGTCAGGGATACTGATTCCCCCAGAATTTCTTTTATTGTTGAGAATAGTTTTAGCTATCCTGGGTTTTTTGTTATTCCAGATGAATTTGAGGATTGCTCTTTCTAACTCTGTGAAGAATTGAGTTGGGATTTTGATGGGTATTGCGTATAAGTACAGGGGGAAAGTTCCTGAACAGAACACCAATAGCTTATGCTCTAAGATCAAGAATGGACAAATGGGACCTCATAAAATTACAAAGTTTCTGTAAGGCAAAGGACACCATCAAAAGGGCAAATCTGCAACCAACAAATTGGGAATAGATCTTCACCAACCCTACATCAGATAGAGGGCTAATATCCAATATATATATAAAGAACTCAAGAAGTTAGACTCCATAAAACCAAATAAACCTATTAAAAAATGGAGTACAGAGTTAAACAAAGAATTTTCACCTGAAGAACTTCGGATGGCAGAGAAGCATCTTAAAAAATGCTTAACTTCATTAGTCATTAGGAAAATGCAAATCAAAACAACCCTGAGATTTCACCTTACACCAGTCAGAATGGCTAAGATTAAAAGTTCAGGAGACAGCAGATGTTGGTGAGGATGTGGAGAAAGAGGAACACTCCTCCACTGCTGGTGGGGTTGTAAATTGGTACAACCACTTTGGAAATCAGTCTGGCGGTTCCTCAGAAAACTGGGCACCTCACTTCCAGAAGATCCTGCTATACCACTCCTGGGCATATACCCAGAAGATTCCCCAGCATGTAATAAGGATACATGTTCCACTATGTTCATAGCAGCCCTATTTATAATTGCCAGAAGCTGGAAAGAACCCAGATATCCCTCAACAGAAGAGTGGATGCAAAAAATGTGGTATACATACACAATGGAGTACTATTCAGCCATTAGAAATAATGAATTCATGAAATTCTTAGGCAAATGGAGGGAGCTGGAGAACATCATACTAAGTGAGGTAGCCCAGACTCAAAAGATGAATTATGGTATGCACTCACTAATAAGTGGGTGTTAACCTAGAAAACTGGAATACCTAAAACATAATCCACACATCAAATGAGGTACAAGAAGAATGGAGGAGTGGCCCCTTGTTCTGGAAAGACTCAGTGAAGCAGTATAGGGCAAAACCAGAACAGGGAAGTGGGAAGGGTTGGGTGGGAAAACAGGGGGAGGGAAGGGGGCTTATGTGACTTTTGCGGAGTGGGGGTCCAGAAAAGGGGAAATCATTTGAAATGTAAATAAAAAATATATCAATTAAAAAAAAAAGAAAAAAAAAACCCAGGATAGCTAAAACTATTCTCAACAACAAAATAAATTCTGGGGGAATCAATATCCCTGACCTCAAGCAATACTACAGAGCAATAGTGTTAAAAACTGCATGGTATTGGTACAGTAACAGGCAGGTGGATCAATGGAACAGGATTGAAGATCCAGAAATGAACCCACATACCTATGCCTACTTGATCCTCGACAAAGGGGCTGAAAACATCCAATGGAAAAAAAGATAGCCTTTTCAACAAAT
Organism: Apodemus sylvaticus; assembly: GCF_947179515.1. Lineage (NCBI taxonomy): Eukaryota > Metazoa > Chordata > Mammalia > Rodentia > Muridae > Apodemus > Apodemus sylvaticus. The sequence continues at coordinate 19,331,330 of NC_067476.1, forward strand.
GGTGCTGGTTCAACTAGAGATCAGCATGCAGAAGAATGGGAATTGATCCATCCTTGTCTCCTTGTACTGAGCTCAACTCCAAATGGATCAAGGACATAAAGCCAGACACTCTGAAGCTAATAGAAAAGAAACTGGGGAAGACCCTTGAGGACATCGGTACAGGGGAAAGTTCCTGAACAGAACACCAATAGCTTATGCTCTAAGATCAAGAATTGACAAATTGGACCTCATAAAATTACAAAGTTTCTGTAAAGCAAAGGACACCATCAAAAGGACAAATCAGCAACCAACAAATTGGGAAAAGATCTTAACCAACCCTACATCAGATAGAGGGCTATTATCCAATGTATACAAAGAACTCAAGAAGTTAGACTCCAGAAAACCAAATAACCCTATTAAAAATGGGGTCCAGAGTTAAAGAATTTTCACCTGAAGAACTTCGGATGGCAGAGAAGCATCTTAAAAAATGAGGAATACTCCTCCACTGCTGGTGGGGTTTCAAATTGGTACAACCACTCTGGAAATCAGTCTGGCAGTTCCTCAGAAAACTGGGCATGTCACTTCCGAAAGATCCTGCTATACCACTCCTGGGCATATATCCAGAGGATTCCCCAGCATGTAATAAGGATATATGCTCTACTATGTTCATAGCAGCCCTATTTATAATAGCCAGAAGCTGGAAAGAACCCAGGTATCCCTCAACAGAAGAATGGGTGCAAAAAATGTGGTATATATACACAATGGAGTACTATTGAGCCATTAGAAACAATGAATTCATGAAATTCTTAGGCAAATGGAGGGAGCTGGAGAACATCATACTAAGTGAGGTAACCCAGTCTCAAAAGATCAATCATGGTATGCACCCACTAATAAGTGGATATTAGCTTAGAAATCTGGAATACCCAAAACATAATCCACACATCAAATGAGGTACAAGAAGAACGGAGGAGTGGGCTCTGGTTCTGGAAAGACTCAGTGCAGCAGTATAAGGCAAACCAGAACAGGGAAGTGGGAAGGGGTGTGTGGGAGAACGGGGAGGGATGGGGGATTATGTGACTTTCAGGGAGTGGGGGGCCAGAAAAGGGGAAATCATTTGAAATGTAAATAAAAAATATATCAAATAAAAATGCTCTGTTATAACCTTATTAAAAACAGAATATGGAGAATACAGGTCAAAAGATAGAGTTCTCAAGGACCTCCACATAAAATCAGACACACTGAAACTAATAGAAAAGAAACTGGGGAAAACCCTTGAGGACATGGGCACAGGGGAAAAGTTCCTGAACAGAACACCAATAGCTTATGCTTTAAGATCAAGAATTGATAAATGGGACCTCATAAAATTGCAAAGTTTTTGTAAGGCAAAGGACACTGTCAAAAGGACAAAACAGCAACCAATAAATTGTGAAAAGATCTTCACCAACCCTACATCTGATAGAGGGCTAATATCCAATATATACAAAAAACTCAAGAAGTTAGACCCCAGGGAACCAAATAACCCTATTAAAAAATGGGCTACAGATCTAAATAAAGAATTTTCACCTGAAGAAATTTGGATGCCTGTGAAGCACCTTAAGAAATGCTCAACATCATTAGTCATTAGGGAAATGCAAATCAGAATAACCCTGAGATTTCACCTCACACCAGTCAGAATGGCTAAGGTTAAAAACTCAGGAGACAGCAGGTGTTGACGAGGACGTGGAGAAAGAGGAACACTCCTCCACTGCTGGAGGGATTGTAAGATGGTACAATCACTATGAAAATCAGTCTGGTGGTTCCTCAGAATACTGGACATGACACTTCTTGAGGACCCTGCTATACCTCTCCTTGACATATACCCAGAGGATTCCCCAACCTGTAATAAGGATATATGCTCCATTATGTTCATAGCAGCCTTATTTATAATAGCCAGAAGCTGGAAAGAACCCAGATGCCCCTCAAAGGAGGAATGGATACAGAAAATGTGGTATATTTACACAATGGAATACTACTCAGCAATTAAAAACAATGAATTCACAAAATTTTTAGGCAAATGGTTGGAACTGGAAAATATCATCCTAAGTGAGGTAACCCAATCAGAAAAGAATACACATGGAATGCAATCTCTGATAAGTGCATATTAATTAGCCCAGAAGCTCTGAATACCCAAGGCACAATTAGTGTAACAAATGACTCCCATGAAGAAGTAGGGAGAGGGTCCTGATCCTGGAAAGGCTTGATCTAGCACTGGAGCGGAGTACCAGGACTGAGAAAAAGGAGAGAGGTGATTGGAGAATGGGTGGAGAGAAGAAGGTTTATGGGATATATGGGGATGGGGGAACTGGGAAAGGGGAAATCATTTGGAATGTAAACAAAAAATATAGAAAAAAAAGAAAAGAAAAAAGAAAGAACTACCAATAATGCCAGTGAGTTTATTTTTTGTTGGACATCTGCTTATGGGAATGGAACCTGATATTAACAATGAGACTCTAAGAGAGAACTAAGTTTTCATTTGCTAATATTTATAAGTTAGAGGTAGCTTCTGGATAGGATTGCAGACTGTGTCTACTTCCCTGGGCACTGGGACGTTATTTCATGCACAACTTTGCACAGTCTCTGTGGCTTCATATGTGCATTGGTCCATCTATGTTTAGAGGCCCTTATTTCTTTGATCTTCTCTGTGCCCTCTGACTCAGAAACTCTTTCTGTCTGTCATTCTATATGGCTGGCTAAACCCTTAGAGTGGCGATTTAATGGAGACTTTGCATTTAGAACTGAATGTTTCTGTCTCTCATTCCTTTGCACATTGCTCAGCTGTAGGTATCTGCACTTGCTCTTATCTACTTCAGGAAAATGCTTCTCTTGTGATGGCTGAGAAAGGCACTGATCTACAGGTATAGCTGAATGTCATTATGAGTCCTTTTATGGTCACATTCTTTTAGCAGAACAGTAGTATTTAGTCTCTTCTAAGGTCCCTGAATTGTCTAATTTCAGATTCTTGACCAACCCACCAGTGTCAGGGATGGGTTCCTTCTCATGGAGTGTTTTTAAATCCATCAGACATTAGTTTATTAATCCCACATTTTTTGTGCTGTTGGACTAGAACATCTTGCAGACTGGCCATCATTATATATCAAAGGGTTTGTACCTTGGTTGGCTTTAACTTTCTCATTTGGTAGCATGCAAAGTATCTTCCAGTACAATTAACACTTTCAGTAGGGATGAAGTCTGTAGGTAGCCATGAGCTTGACTTGTCTTTATTCAACGAATTATGTAGGCATTGTCTTCAACAAAAGAGACTTATCATTCATTTATGGAGAGCAAACAATCTAGGTTGTTTAAAAGTTCCCATGGGGCCCATTTGTGTAACAACTCAATTAGATATAACCCATTCCCAACACTGGAAGCTTTATTTGCTGATGGGAGATGTTCAGTTGGGGCTCTGTCATCCCATTGTTTTTCAATTTCATTTAGATCACTTCATATATGTATATATTTTAGAAAGCTCCTACTATATTAGGTTTCCACATGACTCCTCAAATGGCCTTTAGTTTTAGGTGTCACTCCTCATATTGATTCTCTTACCCTTTTCCTTCCTCCTTTCCTGTTTGATCCTTCCATTCCTGATCCTCTTCCCTATAAACTATTTTTTTCGTTCCTAGGCAGATTCATCCCTATTCCCTTTCTCTATACTGGATGCCTGTGGTTATACAGATTGTAGATTGTTGATTGAAGACTGAGCAGATAACATTCATATATAAGTGAAACATACCATATCTGTCATTCTATGATTGAGTTATCTCACCTAGGATGAATTTTTTCCTAGGTCCATTTATTTACCTGTGAATTTCATCTTTTGACAGCTGAGTAATATTCCACATTGTGTGCATATTGTATAAATGTACCATATTTTCTTTATCCACTCATCAGTAAATAGGCATCTATGCTGTTTCCAATTTCTGGCTTTTGTTAACAGATTGGCAATGAGAATACTTTCTTTTGTAGTAAGAAGAACCATCTTGTGGGATTATGCCAAGAATGATATAGACAGGTCTTGAAGTAGATCTGGAACCAGTTTCCTAAGGGACTACCACTAATTTTCATAGTGGTATATAAATTTCCACTCCCATTAGCAATAGATGAATGTTCCCTTCACTCCTCATGCTTTACAGCATGAACTATTTTTTTTATTGACCTTGGCCATTCTAAAGGATATACAATGAAATTTCAAAATTATCTTGTTTTGCACTTTCCTGTTAGTCAAGGGTGATGAATATTTCTTTAAGTGTTTGTTTCTCAGTCATTTCTTTTTCCATTTTTTGAAAATTTATTTATCAACACACACACATACAATTTTAATTGGGTCATTTGTTTGATTGATGGTCAGCTTTTTTAGTTCTTTATATATTTTAGATATAAGCTCTCTATGAAATATAGAGTTGGTAAAAACTGTTTCCCATGGGGTAGCCTTCCATTTTGTTTGAACGAGTGAGTTATTCACTTTACAGTGTCATGAGGTCCCTTATTAATTGTTGATCTTATTGCCTGAGCTATCAGCATTATCTTAAAAAGTCTTTTACTATGCCAATGAGTTCAAGACCAATTGCTTCTTTCTCTTATATAATATTCATAATATCTGGTATTATGTTGAGGTCTTTGATCCAGTTGGTGTCAAGTTTTGTGCAGGGTGAAAAATAGGGATATGCTTTCATTCTTTGAGATGCAACCATTTAGTTTGAACATCACCATTTATGAAGATCCTGTTTATTTTTTCTATACATAATTTTTTAAATGTATTTCTGGCTTCTTTGTCTAAAATAAGGTGTCTAAAAGTATGTAGAGTTATCTGTGTCTTCAGTTTGATTCCATTGATCAACATATCTGTTTTTGTGGCAGTACTATGACATTGATATTAGTATAATTCTTTAGTAAAATGTGAAATTAGTGAGAATAATACATACAACATATACAGCAGTTCTTTTATTGTTCAGGAATGCTTTGCCTAGCCTTGTTTTATTGAGTTTCAAAGTGAGTCTCAAATTTGTCCTTTTGAGTTCTGTGAAGAATTGTATTAGAATTTTGATGAGGTGGCACTGAATCTGCAAGATTACTATTAGTAATATAGTCATTTTACTGTATTAATCCTACTCGTCTATGAGCATGGGAAATCTTTCAGTCCTCTTATATCTTCTTCAATTTCTTTCTCCAAAGACTTGAAGTTTTTATCATACAAGTCTTTCCTTTGCCTTAACGCTATTGTGAAAGGTATTATTTCCATCATTTCTTTCCCTGTCTGTTTCTAATTTATATACATGAAGGCTACTAATTTTCATGAGCTGATTTTGCACCCTGCTGCTTTACTTAAAATGTTTTTCAGATGTAGGAATTTCCAAGTGGAACTTTTAGAGTTATTTATCTGTACTATCATATAATCAGGCAAATAGTTTGATTTCTTACCTCCCTATTTGCATCCTCCTTGATCTTTTTCAGTTGCCTTATTGCTCTAAAATTTCTAGTATTATACTGAATAGGTATGGAGAGTGTGAACAACCTTGTCTTGGTCCTGATATTCATGAAATAGTTTGAATCTGTCTCCTTTTAGATTGATATTGGCTGTGGCCTTGCTATAAATTGCTTTTATTATTGAAATATATATCTTCTTTCACTAGTCTTTCCAGTATTTTTATCATAAAGGGTTGTTGGATTTTTGTCAAATGTATTTATTGTACCTAATGAGCTGTTTATAGTTTTGTCTTTCAGGTTGTTTATGTGGTAGATTACATTTATACATTTTAGTATGTTGAACCATCCATGCAACTTTGGTGGTCCTCTTGATGTGTTCTTGGGTTTTATATCCAAGTATTTTATAGAGAATTTTTTTAAATTTTCTATATTCTTTGTTTACATTCCAAATGATTTTCCCTTTCCTGGTTCCCCCCTGCACATAAGTCCCATAAGCCCTCTTCTCTCTTCCCACCCATTCTCCAATCAACCCCCTCCTACGTCTCTGTCTTGGTAATCCCCTACAATGCTGCATCGAGCCTTTCCAGGACCAGGGTCCTCTGCTTCCTCCTCCTTGGGAATGATTTGATATGTGAATTATGTCTTGGGTATTCAGAGCTTCTGGGCTTATATTGAATTTATCATGGTCAGTAATTCTCTTTGTTCTATCTTTATGTGGTTTAGATATCAGGATAATTGTTACCCCTTAAAAAAACTTGAGCTATGTTTTCTCTGTTCTCTTTTTTTTTTTTGTAATAATTTGAGGAACATTGGCATTAATCCTTCTTTGAATATCCCATAGAATTCTGGCCTTGGGATTTTTTTTTTGGTTGAAAGATTTTATTGACTGATTTTACTTCACTAGATAATATATGTCTTTTTCAATTTTTTTGTATAATCTTGATTTAAGTTTTAAAAGAGTTATCTATTGAGGAAATTGCCCATTTCATTTTAGATTTTGTGTTTGCTGGAGTAGAGCTTTTTTAAAAAGTATATTGTTACAGTTCTTTAGATTTCTTTAGTGTCTGTTATTATGTTTGCCTTTTCATCTCTAGTTTTATTAATTTGGAATTTCTCTCTCTGTGTATGTTTCAGTGTTTGTTTCAGTTGATTTGGCTAAGGGTTTTTTAATCTTGATTTTTCTCAAGGCCTAACTCTTCATTTTTTTAATTCTTTGTGATTTTATGGGATTTTTTGTTTTTTTTGTTTCTGTTTATTAATTTTATCACTGGATTTGATTATATCTTTCCACATACTCTTTTAGGTGTAATTTGCGCTCTCTCTCTCTCTTTCTCTAATTTTGAAGTATGCTATTACATTCCTAATTTCTCTCCAATTCTTTTTATGTAGGCATTTAGTGCTATGAACTGGTCACTTACAATCACCATTATTGTGCCCTAGAATTTTGGGTATTTTGTGTTTTCTTTTTCATCTACTTTTAGGAAGTCTATCTATCTATCTATCTATCTATCTATCTATCTATCTATCTATCTATTTCTGACATGCCCCAATTTTTATTCAATACTGATTTGTTCAGTTTCCATGAGTATTAAGCTTTCTGGTGTCTTTTATTGTTGATATCCAACTTTATTCCTTGGTGATAAGATAGGATGCATGGTGTTATTTCAAATTTTTCTATCTGTTGATTTTTGTTTCTGTCTGAGCATCTAATCAATATTGAGGAAGGTTTCAGAACTGCTAAGAAGAAGTTATTTTCTTTTTTGTTTGGATAAAATGTTGTGTAAATATCCTCTAGATCCATTTGGTGCTATCATTTAGCTCTAGTCAAATAGAATCATTTAACTCTAGAATTTCTCTGTTTAGTTTTCTTTGTTTTGTTCTGGATGGCTTGTTTATTAGGAAAAGTGTGGTATGAAAGTAAGCCACAATCACTCTATGAGGAGCAATATGTGATTTAAGATGTAGTAATGTTTCTTTTATGACCTTGGGTGTTTTGTGTTTTGTTCATCAATTTACAATATCCTGTTGGTCGGTATTTCCTTTGCAGAATATGTAGTATCATTCCATATCTCTTCTGATTATTTTTGGTTCAAAGTAGAGTTTACCAGATGTTAAAATGGCTATACTCACTTGCTTCTTGGATCTATTTTCTTGGAATACCATTTTATATCTCTTTACTCTGAGGTTAAGTGTATCTTTGATGTGAAGCTACACTCCTTAGATGCAGAAGACACATGGATTTTGTTTTCAAATCTAATCTGTGAATCTGGGTTCTTTACTAAGGAATAGAGGTGTCAAAAATAATCAATGAACAATGTGTTCATTGTTGATTCCTATTGTTTTGTCATGGTGGTATTTTCTTTGTTTTTTGTTTTTGTTCTTTTCTTAGCTCTTTTGATTTTCTCATCTGATGGTTACTGTATACATAAAGCTTGCTTCATAATAATGTAGATATTTGGTTTCATGTTCCTTCTTTGGTGAATGTTCTCCCCGGCAAGGCTAATGACCCTTTGATAATGAGAAACAGCATGATTCTAGGAAGTGAGAATATGTCTGGTAATTCTCGGCAAAATGTTGATGCTAAAACCTTCAGGACAGTCCTCAAGGCTGTGGGAAAGAACTCTGAAAACATGAGTTGAAGAATACATGAATCAAGTAAGGACTGTTCTTTACAGGATTTCTCAACTATGCGAAATATAAGGATGCAATATGAATTGTATGGGATTTCACAGACCTGAAAAACAAACAATCAAACAAACAAACAAACGAAAAAAAAACAGAGGCATCTGTACTAATGAGTCAACTTAGGCAGAATGATACTAAGGGAGACATGATTTGGTCAATACAGGAAAACATCCTGAATAATGAAAGATAAAAGTATAGTTAAAAGACAAGATTTAAATAGATGATTATATAATGTTATTAGAATAGTGGTGCTCTCCTTTACAGAGCCATAAACAACTAAATTTGATCCATATTTTCTGCTCCCTAAATTAAGTAGTTATATGGGTGATCCAAATAGAGGTTGGTGATAAACAAAACTTCTTGTATAAAGGAAAAGGATGATGGGTTAATGATACTCCTACTTGTGGGGATCATTTAATACTTTCTAAGATAAACTTTGGAGTTGCTAAGCTAAAAAGAAATATCCTAATATTAAAATAATATATTGATGTAGCTAATGATCATAAAACTGAGCTTGCTGCTTACAATTACATAAAGAAGAGCTTGCTAAATTTCAAAATAAATAAACAAATAAATACTACTATACTTAAAACTTTCTCACATAAATATTGTCTCTTTATGTAGATTCAGCAATCAAAAGTTCTGTGCACAGCAGACTGCGTAGGACTTGGTATGTTTAAATATTTTCTGTCTCGTTCAAATATGTTCTATATTTCAGTTTCTATTTCTAAAAGTCAAGGGGCTAAGGTAAGAAAATGCTGAACCATGGAATAATTAAAAGGGAACATGGGGTAAATGATTGAACTGCTTTGCAATTTTAAACTAAGTAGCTTATGCTGACAAAAGCCTGGGCTTTGGTCTGTAAGAGAGTGCTGTCAGTTTGCATCCATCAATGACTCTGATTCATCCTTTTGGTGCTTCCATTCACCCCTTCCTCAGGACCCTCTTTCAAGCAGAGGCTGAAGTTCACCAGATTTCTTGGAATTTTGTTTGTTTGTTTTGCCTGTAATTTTTTAGACTTAACATTTTCTTTGACTAAAATATCCATTTCTTCTATTATGTCTTCAATATCTGTGATTCTCTTTCATTTCTTGTATTCTGTTGGTGATACCCGCTTCTTAGTTTCCAATTATAGTTTCTAAATCTTTCATTTCTTGTTTTATCTATGTTTAGTTTTCTTTATTCTATTCCTACTTTTATGTATTGTACACTGTTCTTCATTTCATTCCACTGTTTGTAATTCCATAGATTTTATTAAGTGATTATATTTATATCCTCTTTAAGCTCCTTGATTACATTTATAGTCTTATTTTGAAGTCCCTGTCTTTTGCTTCAGCTGTATTATCCATCTCAGTACTCTACTAGGCTAGGATTATTTGGGTGTTTTTTTTTGTCTGTTGTTTCCTTGCTGGCATCTAGATATTTTCATTTGGGGTGATTATAAATCTAGGTGCTGATATATGATCTTGTGTTTATTGGGTGAATGTTCAGTTTCTTGCTTCTGTTTCCTTTAGTAATTACTAGGAGACTGTTTTATTTGTATTTGCCTCATAATGAATTCCAGGAGTGGCCACTGTGGGTCCTGAGTGAAATATGTTTCTATGTATTCAGAGCTGATACTAGGGGATGGGGATAGGATAGAATGGGGAGGTGCTAAGAGGGTCCACATGAGAGAGGAAAGCTAGGTATGCCACCTGAATCTAGCCCTTTGGAAATGGTGAAAGAGTGGAAGAAGATGTCACAGGATGTGGTTTGATACAAAGCTGGGAGTAGGACTGGGAATGATTGAAATTGAAATGGAGGAGGAAGAGTGAAAATAATCTCCTTAATTGTCCATCTGGCATGACCAGCAAGTTTCAGGGAAGCCAGTCCTGCTGGTTTTGGTTGCTGAGACAAACAGATGGGGTGCTTGTGGCTTAGGAGATAATCTGTGAAATCAATTGAATATGAGAGCAGAGAGGAAAAGGAGGCTACGAAAGATAATCTTCTACAAAAGCTAGGATTAAGTCTGGGTGATTTATATTCAAGGAAAGTAGAGAGAGTGAAGATTACCTATACTCTAGTGAAGGGTTCCAGCAAGTGCCTGTGGGAGCTGGTGGATGAATCAAAGGGTTTGTGTCATTGTTTCAAATAATTTGCAGTGCCCTAATAACAGGAAGGTACACATGTTTTTGTGTATGTATTTGTTATCAGTATAAACAGATTTTGCTTATTTGTTATTAGAAAGCATTTCCCTAGCACTGCTTTGTGTGTATGCATGTGTGTGTGCATGTGCATGTGTGTGTATGTGTGTATGTGTATATCAGATTTTGTGTGTGTGTGTGTGTGTATGTGTATGTATATGTATATCTGCATGTGTGTAAATATAGGGACATACATATATGTACATTTGGACATAATCTGGGGTTTGTTGATTTGGTAGTCTGTCTATCAAGACCAAAGGATTTTCTTATCTTTGCTTCCTGATTGCTATCATGAGTGCACACTACTGTACTAGGATTTTTACATATTACTGGGAATCTGTCTTAGTAAGGGTTGCTACTGCTGTGATAAATGTTTTAAATTCCACAGTATTCAAGCAATGTAAAAATTTACCCATTTACAAGTACTCAAAGTCTATGTCAAAGTTCAAAGTCTCTCTAGAATATTTAAGGTCTCCCTAAAATAGCTAGTCTCTAAATTATCCAAAGTCTTCCAACTATGAGCTCCACTAAAAGCTAAAAATGCAAGTTAGAGTCTTTCTTATTCTAAAAGTGAAGAACCAGGGCACAGTTTTATTCAAATCAAATCACAGTTGTGTTGCTTTGAAAAAATAGGGCCCCAATAGACTCAGGTGTCTGAAAGCTTGGACAGTATTCGGAAGTGTGGCCTTGTAGGTATAGGTATGGCCTTGTTGTCACTGTGTATCACTGTGGAGGCAGGCTTTGATGTCAAATATATACTCAACCTATGACCAGTTTGGAACACAGTCCCTTTTGTGCTGCCTGCTGATCAAGATGTAGAATTCTCAGCTCCTTCTCCAGTGCCTTATTTGCCTGCAAACTGCCACATTTCCCACCATGATGAGAACTGAGTAAACCTCTGACACTATAAGTCAGCCCCTTATTAAATGTTTTCCTTTATAAGGTGTCTGTTCTCAGCAGTGAAACCCTAACTAAGACAGAATTAAAATCCAATTCAGTGTTTGGTTTCTGGGACTTATCTTTCTGGCTTCCAAGGCACTAGAGCAGCCTTGTCTCTCTGTCTTTGCTATCCATAGCAAACACAGAACATCTTCTAGGTGCAGACTGCACAGCTGCTGCTGCTTCTAGTGGTCATCCCAGTTACTGACACGTCCAAATTCTGGGCCCTCCTCTTCAACTGGTTTTCAACTTTTTTTTTTAATTGGGTATCTTCTTCATTTACATTGCCTATGGTAAAACCTTTCCCAATTCCCCCCCTCCCAAAAGCTCCCCTCCCCAACGATTCTGGACCACTCTTCAGATCCTCCTTCAGGGACCCCAAGCCCAGTCCAATAGTTGGTTGTTAGTTTATGCCTCTGAATTTGCAAGGCTCTGGCAGGGCCCCTCTGGAGACAGCCATGTCATGCTCCTTTTGGTACATGCTTCTTGTCGTAGTGTCCAGGGTGGATGGGAGTGGGGGTGGGGTGGTGGTAGGGGTGGGGAGTGGGGTTTGCTCACTATTTATAGGATGAATCCCCAGGTAGGGCACTCACTGGGTAGCCTTTACTTCAGACTCTGCTCCACACATTGCCTCCCTTGTTGCTCCTGCATTTTGTTCCCTTTCTCAGAGGAACCATAGCACCCTCACTTTGAACAATAGCCTCTCCTTACCTCTCACACTACTAAGCCCCAGCTACTTTCCATGCCTTCTTCATCCCTTCGAAATTAGACCCACTTTGGAAATGAGTTATTATGGTTATGTTCACACTGTTATGTTCAGCTGTCAGTATAGGGCATAGCTTTGGCTGTTTCTGGATCATAAATGTGATTTGACACTGAATAAACACTTCCTAGAAGTTTTTGCCATGGCAATGGCGATCTCTTCTTACTCACATCTCCTTCTTCAGTCCCACCTCATTAGTTATAATGATCTCAGCAAAACAAACGCTTTACTTAAGTGGTTCTGGTGTCTCATTAAGCACAACTAATTATTTAGCTCAAATGACCCTAGATTGTAAATAATTGTAATAACTTACCTCTTTGCTTCATTGGCAATATCAATTGTATTATTCATATAAGATTAACTCGAAGTTGTCTATTTTGTTATGGTAACCTATTGCTTCAACTCAAACTACCTTGATAATTTTAGATAGTCAGTCTATCTAAACATTTGGAAACTATATCTTTCTGGTACCTCATGTGGTCTGAGTCACTTCTATGGAGTTTAGCACGTCTAAGAGTATTCCTCATCAGTCTTTATTGATGATATTTGTGTAGGGATAAAGGATAGTGTATCTTGTCTCTGGCCAGGAAGTCCTGAAGTCTTTGAGATGTTTATTTCCATAGACTAATGAGCTTCCCTGCAGGATGGAATGTTTCACCTGCTACCCTGGTTGGTGTTCTGACAACTTGAGATTGGCTGGAGTTATTTGAGAAGAGAAACTATACAGTGAAAACACGCCCCCTCCGATTTGCCTGTGGTCAATGTGTAGTTTATTTTTCTGATTAATGCTTGATGTTGGAGGTCCCAGACCAATGTGAATGATGCCAAACCTCAATAAATGATTCTGTGTTGTATAAGAAAGCTAGCTAACAAGCCATGAGGAGCAAACCAATGAGCAGTATTTCTCCATGGCTTTTAGTTCCGTTCCTAACCTCTATTTTCCTCAGTGATGGGTATAAACATAGAGTTGTAAGAGGAGATAAACTATTTCCTCTCCAGGTTGCTTTTGTTTATAGTGTTTTGTTAGAACAATAGAAATCCTAAAAAGACTTCTTCCTTAAAAACATCCTGTGTCTTAACAAAATTTTAGCCAAGATGGAAGGTTTAATTATGGAAAGAAATTGCTACACAAAATATCTATAACTGAAGTTTGTAAGAACTGACATCTTGGCAATATTAGGTCTTTCTTCAGTGAAGATAGGCTTTATTTATAATTGTTTTATTTTCTCCTATCTTTAATGAGATGTTTGTGATTTTCCTTGCATAGCTCTTGGTTATGATTTAATGGGTTTATGCCTTAAGGTTTTTCTGTCATTGGCTTTTTCTCATTTTAGACAAAAAACTAATATGAATTTAACTTTTTAAAAAATTGGGCACTATTATTTCTGAAATGCAGAAAATATGTCTGACTTTTTAACATTAACCAAGTATTATAAAAACTTTCAATAATTGTGTATTATGTCCAGAAGTGATTTTTGTTGCTATTTTGGGAAGATTTTCTACATAGATGATAATACAATCTGCAAACTGTAATATATATTCTAGCAACAATACATATATATTGTTATGAGGATTTCAAGAATGATCTTGAACAGGAGTGAAGAAGAGATTTTCTCAATCTATTTGTTTTTGCTTTTTTACCTTTAAAGGTGATGCTACCTGTAGAATGTTTAATAAGTGTCCTTTTCACACTGAGAAAACAGCTATCAATCCCCCACTTAATGAGAGTTCACCACAAATTTCTACAGGACATGTCTAATTCTTTTCTATACTAATGATACAGACCTGCAAAGTGATATTTTAGCTGTTTAATATGATAGTTTAACAACACCCAATGTTTAATTTTGCCAAAATTTCATATCTGAAACCAATATGATATGATTGTTATATAATTCTGTTAACACATTCTTAGAGTTTATATATTAATATTTTGTTGAGGATTGTTGCATTTATAATCACAAGAGATGTTGGTCTAGATGTACACAATAATATATATTATCTTCTTTTGAAGTTAGGAAAATCATTTTCTCTCAGAATATATGAGGAAGCATCTTTTCATTTGCCACATTTTAGAAAGATTATAGATATCTAGTGTAATGCTTTTTAAAAATATTTTATTGAAACCACAGTAACTGTATATAGAACTTCTGTTCTAGGTAATAAACTAGTGATTCAAGTTTTCTAATAAATATGATAATTTTTATATTTTAATTTTCTCTTTGAATATACTCTGGTTGTTTTTGTTTTATTTTTAACAAAACTGTACCATTCATTCTTTATCAAATTTGTGACTTTAAAGTTTAGATAATATTGTAGTGATAACTTAGAATTGATATTCATTATTTGTGTTTTCTCTTTCCCTTGGTTAGATGTTAATTTTATCTTCTTATTATTTAGTGCATTTAGATTTATATGCACACAACACTTCCATTCTTGAAAGATTGTTATAGAAGTTCAATTTGTGATTGTTGGCACCTTTCCCTTTTTTTGTCAAGTAATGTGAATAACAGAAGTGAAGAAACTACATCAGTCTTATCAAATTTAAGTGAGTACAATGTAGAAATAGAGAAAAATATTAAATATCAGTTTTTTGGTGTTCTACTTTATTCAAAGCAATAAATAATATTCTTTCACATAAGTTCCTATATCTCCATGTAGTCATGTAAATTAAGTAATCCCTCCTGAAATTGATAAGCCAGAACTTTGAGTTCATGGCTTTTAGACACACACACACACACACACACACACACACATTCTTCAACAAACTATATTGTTTAAAAAGACAAGTGAACCACCCTAATCAACCCTTCCAATTGTGGCATAACTTCCTTGTGTGTGTGTATGTGTGTGTGATATGTATATGCTCTGTATAATTTATATAAAAATAATATAATTCATTGAGATTTAATCAAACATCACTTGTGTTGTTTTTCCCTTTTTCTTTTCTGTATTGACTTTCTTTCCTCCTCCTTTGTTAGATCCTCTTTTTTGCGACTTCATGTCACCTGTACTTCACTATTCCTTTCCCAGGTGTTCCCATCTCCCATATCTATGATCTCGTTAATTTTTTCTGGGTTTCTGCTTATATTCACAATGGAGGATTTGGAAATATAAATGAGAAAGAATGTGTGGAGTTTGTCTTTCTGGATCAAGGTTACCTTACTCTGTACAATCTTTTTTATATTTATCAATTATCTGCAAATTTCATGATTTTGTTTATCTTTAGAACTGAATAGTACTTTTTTGTGTATAATATTTTCATTAATAATTACTTTTCTGAAGTATGTGTAAGTTGTTTTTATTTTCTGGTTACTAGAAATAGAGAAGCTATGAACAAGGTTGAATAAGTATCTGTGGCTTAAGTTGTTAAGTCATTAGGGCATAGCCAAGGAGTGCAAAATATGTCTACCAGCTGTATTTTGGCTGGATCATGTGGTAGATTTATTACTATGTTGTCTTTGGTTGCTTCTCAGGTTCTGAGGGTGAGCCCATATTGCTACAAACTCCAAACAGTTAGGACACATTAATCAGATGATTCAAGCTGGATAAGACTTGTAATTCTTTTTCTGTAATCTATCTTCCATGGTTTCAGAAAATATTATGCAACTTTTCAAGGGAGAGACATAATTAAGCAGGCCTCATTACTGGCAATACCTATGAACCACAACAATTATCAGCATGACCAGATATGCAAAGAGGTAAAAGGAGTGTCACTTGCATGTCAGTGGCAAGCAACAGCTGTCTAATTGAACACCAGGACCAGTAAGCAAGACAAAAATTATAAATTGCACTGAAAAACTAACTAGGTTCCCAGGGCAAATGAAGTAATGGACTGTAAAAAAAATTAATACCATGACTTGCTAGACTGGCATAATTTTGGACCACATTTTAAATCTTACCCTTTTTAAAGTGAGAAATCCAGGAAATCTTCTAAGAAAGAGTCTAACAGACAAATTTAGCTACTACCCCTCATCAAAGAAGTCTATCTTTATAGCAAATAGAGACCAACACACACACACTCACACACACACACACACACACACACACACACACACACACACACACACACTTCTTTCTCTCTTACACATAACAACAACAACAACAACAGCAATAGATTACAATGCAGTGATACACAGATTGTGGGAAACTGTGTCCAGGGAATATATCTAAATCACAGTTTCTTTATTTATGGCCAGGAAAACATGTCAGAAGAAAGAAGAAAAAATATTTTAAAACCCAGAATATCAGGAAGTCTATTGCATAATCTGAAATAATCCTCCGATCATGGCTGTGTAAAACGACTATGAGAAAAATACATGTGAATGTAATATGAGGAAAATATTTTAGCGTCCTGCTCTAAGAGAAAGAATGAAAGGCAATGATTAATTCCTGAGAGAAGAGGAATTGTCATCCACCAGGAATTAACTACTTTATTACTTGTTCAGTGATCTGTCTTGAAATTACAAAAACACATATATACACAATCAAACAAAATGAGGCTATTAACTTGAGAATAGGGGTACTTGGGAGAGTTTGGAGAAAGGTGTATTGGTGTTAATGTAGATGTAGAATTTAGAAAACAAATTTCTAGACATTAATATGGTAGTAGCAGTGTGAGTATTAGTTCCAAACTGAACAGGAACTAAGACCTTGACCCACAGTTCAATGAATATTCATTTAGGTATTTATTATCAGATAATAGCAGGACTTTAAAAAATACATATGGATTTCTCAAAACTATGAACTTGTGTTTGAACATGTGAGGCATGTCTATTGACAAATTAAATTGACCAGTCAAAGGATAAACAATGTGAATATAATCTACAAGATAAATGATGTTCATCCTGATGGTCAGTTTCTTGTTATTATCTAGAAGAACTGACTCTATAACCTATAGGCTAAACCTGGCCCATAATTTTTGCAGGATCCATGAACCCAGCTGAGATTTTGTATTGTTTAGGGTTCAAAATTTATCCAAAACAAAATAATATTATGACATAGAATATTTAAATATCTAATAATAGGAGATATTTATTAATATATCATGTTAAATAATGAAAGAAATGATTTCTTTGTATGGTGTGTTCTCATTAATTTTTCTGTAAAATATACAAAAAACAACAGTTGCTATAGAAACTTTGTGATGAATAAAACTCAAAATATTTACTATTAATCTTTGTATTAGTTCCTAAGGGCTTCCATAAGAAGTTAATTAAAAAAAAAAAGTCATAAAACAAGAGAAATTCATTCTGATGTTGTGGGACACAAGTCCCAAATCATCAGAGCAGTGCTTCTTGATTATACAGCTTCTCATGGTTCTTAGCATCCTTGACTTATGCTAACGGTTGGACTTAATCATTGGCTATCTTCTGTGCATTGTCTGCCTAATATTGTCACTTGTCTTTGTGTTTAGGTTCTACCATATCACTTCATCTTGAAGTCCTTTGCTACATTGTGAGTGACATTTTCCTCCAAATGAGGTCAGATTCAATCACAGGCCTCAAAAGTTCAGCATTTGGGAACCTGTTAGTTATTCAACCACTAAATCCTTTTATTAAGGGAGTTGTTCAAATTTTCAAATGTCAGTCAGGTGGAAATGCAATGTACAAGACAGAAAAGGTGAATTTTGTGAATCAGTGAAAAATACAGTATGACATTCTGTTTAACTGAAAAGATACAGGGAAGTATTTGGTAGGTCATGATCTCTTCAGAGAGTTGAGCAGATGTTACTGGGAAAATAGGTGTTAATTCCATATATATATGAATGTGTGTGTGTGTGTATGTGTGTGTGTGTGTGTGTGTGTGTGTGTGTGTGTGAAAAGTATGCCTTTGTAGGTATATTGACAATTAGTGTAGAGATTTGATCCAAAACAAAATAGCCTTTTGTTTTGAAAGTACCCAGTACAAATAGGCAATAAAATGTGAAACAGACTATCTTGAAGTACAATATTTGGCTCCAATTATACTTTTCAATGATAGTCACATCTTCTGTATTTGCCTTATAATATTGGCTTTATAATATGATATGATATGATATGATATGATATGATATAGTATAGTATAGTATAGTATAGTATAGTATAGTATAGTATAGTATAGTATAATATATAGTTTGGTCTAATGCTGCTTGTATTACATTTATTTGGTCCCCCAAATTGCTGAGAATCTGCTTGTCTGCACATAAAACACTGAGAGACCGTGCCTCCAGTTGGTTTTGATTGGTAAATAAAGTTGCCAGAGACCAATGGCTGGTCAGGGAAACAGAAATGAGACTTTTAGGATTCCCTGGGCAAAGGACCAAGGAAGGAACAGGAAGAGAAATAGCCACCATGCTGGGGAAAGAAGAGAGACACCAGTCCTGAGAGGTGCAGAAGACAAGAGAGGTAGCTATCATGTAGGTGTTGGGGGAATGCAGTCAGGGCTGCATGTCTGGGTCTGTGGAAGCAAAGATGGAGTGTAGATAATGGAGAATGGATCAGATACAATGGATGTTAGGAAGTGGCCCAGCCATTGAACTGTTTAAGGCATATCAAAATATAAGGCTGTGTTTGTGTGTATTTCATTCAGGAATGCAGAACATTGGGGTAGGCAGGAAGAATGCCCCACCATCTCTTCCACAGGGATTGATTTGAGTAGCAATAATTGGGAACTGCTATATAATAATATTGTAGTGATTTATCATTTTCTTTAAAATATTTTTGAAGATATATATGCTATACAGCGATTTAGTCTTATTCCACAGACCTCCTGGGAATATATGTGGACCCAGCTCAAAAATAGAGCACAAAAATGAGCAGCATCATGTCTCATGATTCACATATTCTGCTATAGAAACAGAAAATGAATTCTAGTCAATGATTACTACTGTGAAGGAAATTAATCATTGCAAACACCAGATAATGAAGACTTCTCCAAGATAGCCACATTTGAGCAATAAAAAATGAGAAAAAGGCATTCTCCAACACTCATGGGCACAGAACTCTAGTTGGACTGAAGCACGAACAAAGCTAACAATTGGAAAAGAAGCCATAAGCACTGATTTATGAAACCAGAATAATCAGTAACAACAATCTATAAACATTTGTTCTTGTATGCACAAGAATGTGTAGTCTTCATGCTTCATCAAGGAAATTTCTATTGCAACAGACAAAGACTATTACAGAAAACCACAACCAATGAAAATGTAGAGTTGTCGAGACCAGTCCCAGTAAATACATCTCCAAATCATTCCCATACCTAAGGCTCAGTGAACATGGTAGAAGAGTGGAGTGAAAGACTGTAAAAGCCAAAGATCAAGTACTGTGCTGTAAATTGTCTCCTAGTACAGTCATTACATTCATCCAGAAAAACTCAACACAGCGAATTGCCCAAATGTGAGAAAAATGTGGATTATAGCAATGGACAGGTCAAACTAGAGGGGAAAAGCTCATAATCCTTAATCCTATAGAAATAATAATAGGCACCTGAGAAAATCTGAGAATGAAAGAGATGGCCTTCTCCAGGGAAGAGTATAATTTTTGACTGTCCAGTGCCAAAAGTTCAGCCCTAAAAACACTCATACAGGTAGCTTTGCAGGGACTAGAACTGGATAGGATCTATTTAGAACTATTTATTAGTTGATATATATATATATATATATATATATATATGATAGATAATAGATAATGATATATATATAACATATAGCATATAACATATAACATATAGCATATAACATATAAATCAAATAATACTACTACATATTCCTAGTTAGAATATATCAGTATAATAAAACTATCTTATTCTATATTTTCTAATGGCCCTTATATTTTAGTAAGGGAGAGAGTTAATACTCATCTTTACCTTCAAATCTAAAGATCTCTGAAGCAATGCTCCTTCCAAACAAAAAGGACATCTTTTTCATGATAATTGGTCAGGATCCACTGTGCCTTGGATTTCTACATACATGCCTGGCCAATCTTATTACATGTTGGACTCTTATTGGTTATATATATTATATATTATAATATATTATATATATAATATATTATATATATGAATCAACTCATATCCATCTACTATCTATGCATATCAACTAATATAAATACAGCATTAATTTGAAAGAGAAGGGAAGATGTCATAGAAGGAAATGGAAGGTGTAATTGAATTACAATCTCAAAATAACACCAAAAATAGCATAGTATCTTTATTTTTTTAAAGAAGGAATGAGCAGCAGATATAATCTGAGGCCTGCCCCTGTGGATTTCCTTCTACCAACAATATTCTACCAGCTAAAGTCTCCATAGCTTTCAGCAGCACAAGTAGTGAATGGTGTATCCAAAACATTATCCTATGTAGGACATTTCACATGCAAACTTAACAGTTTAAGGAACTGAATTTTTAGGAAGACCAAGAGCACACTGTCTTCAATGACTTAGAGGCTGGAGATTGGGGAGTATCAGTGTTCACTCTTTGTGTTGTTCCTTGTCCACCAAACCCATGACTGTTTGCCAAAACTCTCTTTAGGGAATAAAGAAGAATCAGCAGCAGTACCTCCAAGTAGCCAGTGCTCTGCCAGAGATTGCACTTTCACATCAGGAAGCTCCTGGAAAGAAGTTAGACATCCTTCATGTAGAAAAAAGGCAAGGTCGAATCAGGCCAAGAAAAGATGGTTTTCAAGCCATTGGACAGTTTGTGTGTGTTTTTAGATCACAGCTGAATGAGACAACTAAGAGGCAAATGTCGTATTTCCATGGCTTAGGCAGACATCAAAGAGGATTAATATAATACCCTAAAATTTAGAGGCCCAAAGACAGGCATTTTATATGAAATTTCTTAGAAGTGAATATAAGAGAACTCATTTTCCTCTGTAAAGTTCTTAAATTAAGAAAAATATATTTTTATAAAATCTATAAGGCAATTCATGGATTTTATAAAGTGACTAAAAAGATGACCATTTTGTATAACTATGTTGTGGTTTATATATAAATATATGTATATTGCAGTCCACTGGAATACATACACAAGCACATACACATACTCACACATACACAAAGAGAGAGAAACAGAGAAAGATAGAGAGAGAACAGAGAGAGGGGATAGAGGGAGAGAAGGAGAGAGAGAGGTGCATACCAACCACATAACTGTTTAAGGGCAGAAGTATATAAGATAGAAATGTACAAAATATATAACTAAATAACTTACACAGCAGGAAACTATAGTTTGACTGTTAGAAAATTACTGATATGAATGATCAATACAAGTCCAACATGAAATGAGATTGGCCAGGTACGTATGTAGACATGCAAGGCACAGTGGATCCTGACCAATTATCATGAAAGATTATGCCCCTTTTGTTTGGAAGGAACATTTTTTCAGAGATCCATAGATTTGAAGGTAAAGATGAGTATTAACTCTCTCCCTGGCTAAAATATAAGCACCATTAGAAAATATACAATAAGACAGTTTGATTATACTGGGATACTCTAACTAGGAACATACAGTAGCAATATCATAATGGAATCATGCTGTGCTAGCTAAATAAGCTTGTCTTGGGTTTATTTATTTTACTTCCTGAACATTGTATATTTCACACACATCCCTGTGTTCTCATTGAAGCATAGCTACAAGGCAGTGATGGTTCTGGGCAACAGAAACTAGCTTTCTGTTACTTTTTTCAAAAAAATCTGTAAGGTAACAGAGCTAGCATGGTTTTGTTGCTGCCTGAACTTTGGCATAAGGACCTCAACTCTGGCGTTATTTAATAGAAAATGAAGTAAAAAGTGATGCTTCAGTCCTACATTCTCAACACTCCTCTGGGAGGCTGAAGTTAAAGGATTAAGAATGTAAAGCTAGAAGAATAGAAACCAGAGTAGATTCTGTCTTTAAAAACAAAGAAACAAAAAATAAAAACAAAAACCCAGTAAACTGCCGTGGTGATTCAAAGGAAAATGTCTCTCATGGGCTCATAGATTTGAATGTTTGATTACCAAGGAGTGACAGAGAGTATATGAAAAAATTCAGAGGTGTGTTTTTTTTGTTTGTTTGTTTTGTTTTATTTTATTTTATTATTTTTTTTTCAAGACAGAGTTTCTCTGTGTAGCCCTGGCTGTCTTGAAACTCACTCTGTAGACCAGGCTGGCCTCGAACTCAGAAGTCCACCTGCCTCTATTCCCAAGTACTGAGATTAAAGATATGTGCCACCACTGCCCAGCAAAGGTGTGGTCTTATTGGAGGAAATATGTCACCGGAGGTGGCCTTTTAGGTTTTAGAAGCCCAAGCCAGTCCTAGGGTCTATCTCTCTGCTGCATGCAGGTCCAAATGTAGAACCTTCAGACACTTATCCAGAACCGCATCTCCCTGTGTTCCACCATGCTTCCTGGCAAAGGACTAAACTTCTGAAACTATAGGCAAGCACCAATTAAATTCTTTGTTTTATAAGAGTTGTTGTGTCATGGTATCTCTTCACATCAATATAACTCTGACTATGACAACTATCTAGGCTTCCAAAATGCACCATTTTTCTTCATTGCTACCATAAAGCCACAGCAGATTTCAGGCTGAGATGAGACAATATCACTCTTTGTATAACATATAGTAAATGAACCTCATTAATAAACAGATTATTGGGGGGAATTTTAGGTGGAGGATTGAATTTGTCTTACAGAAGACTGACTGGAAAAATGATAAGTATCTGAATATTTAATCATGGAAGGAAATATTTCTATTGCTTCTGTTTTATAATTTTGGAGATAGACATTGGAGAGATGATTACTAAGAATGTTTGGTTCATCTTGTAGAAGATTTGAGATTGATTGCCAGCACCCACATGGCAGCTCATACTCCACATCTGCAACTCTAACTCCAGGTAATCTGAGGTCCTCTTCTTCCTTCTGAAGTTCATGTACATACATTCAAGCTAAACACTTATGACACATAAAAATAAGTTAATCTAAAATAAAAGGTAGGAGGACAAAAATATAGTTTAGGATGCATGTTTGTTTGGTGAGCCAATGTAGTCAAGAGGAAAGAGAGGCTGGTAGAAACACTGGGTATAAACAAAACTAACCAACCAAAACAAAACAAAATAAACAAACAAAGAGGCAACATAGGAGGAGTCAACAAGTATTACTTGACTTATATGTGTGAGACCCTGGTATGTACCCCCCAAAAAACGGAAGTCAATTTACAAAGAGGAGATTATAGATATTAGTATTGAATCTGGTGATTTTATAGAAATGCCTGGAAATACAAGTTTTTATTACAAAGTTTCAACTGATGTTTGGTTCTGTATATATATTATTTATTAAGATGTTAATATTAAAGTGCCAAATGCCAAAATGCCAAAATATTTTTAATGAATATGCACTTCAAAGTGTTCATGCTTCAAATGGCTTCTTTTATAAAACTATAAAAACAAGTATAGTTCTAGTTCAATTTAGCACTAAAGTGCAAAGATATATTTAGTATGAGTTTATGAGTCGTCCTGCCTGGGTTTTTGACATGAAAAGGTGATTCTTAAGAACTTAAATTCAAGAATTAATCAAGCTTATATTACATATATTATCTTAACTATAAAATTAGTGGTTCAATGAAAGATATCTGAACTTAAGAATATCTAGCCAATCCCATAAACACAGAAGCATTTGAGTAAACTCACCTATAGCAAATATATATATTTAAAAACATACACACATCTCTCTCTCTCTCTCTCTCTCTCTCTCTCTGTCTCTGTCTCTGTCTCTGTCTCTGTCTCTCTCTCTCTCTCTCTCTCTCTCTCTGTGTGTGTGTGTGTACATATGTATGTATGTAGAATGTTGTGCTGCACAGTTTTATGTCAACTTGACAAAAACTAATGTCATCTAAGAAACAGGAAAATCAAAAAACCATAAGATCCATAAGATCAGGCTATAAGCAAGTCATATGGAATTTTCTTATTTAGCAATTAATAAGGGAATGCCCAACCCATTGTGGGTATTGAAATCACTGGCCTGGTGGTCCTGGGTTCTATATGAAAGCAGACTGAGCAAGCCATGAAGAACAAGCCAGTAAACAACATCCCTCCATAGCTTTTGCATCAGCTCCTGGCTCCTGATTCCCGCCCTATGTGAGTACCCGTCTTGACTTTCTTTGATGATGAATTACAGTGTGGAAGCATAAATAAAATAAATACTTTTTTCTGAGCTAGATTTTGGTCATGGTAATTCATTGCAGCAATTAAAAACATTAAGACAGACATTATTAGTCCAAGAGAAGAAAACATTGTATTTCTTTTATAAATCCCATAAAAAATGAAAAAGATGCAAAACTGAGCATTAGGCAGAATAAATCAGTATCTGGCCTATCAGTGACTAAATATGTAGTTGACAAGTGATTGCTGACTTAGAAAGGAATGGAATAAAAATTCAAATGCAAATAGATGAGGTGACTATTTAAGGGTAATTTTGTTTTTTAAATAATAAAATGGCACATCTAAACCCCCATACATTTTTATCTGCAAGTAACACATAAAGGCTTTTGAATGAATAAATAATAATGTTTGTTTTGAACATGAGCCAAATAATAATAATTTGCAGAAGGTTATGCATAAAATAGGAAGCTGGGGAATCCAGATGTATATGTATGCTGTGTACTAATTCACAGATGCCTCAGGTAACCTGTCACATTGTAGAAACCATCCTTGTCATTTTTATGCACTTGGATTTGTATGAATTTGGGGAAAAATTCCATAAAAGAAACAAGCAGCAGGAGAAACAACAAAAGTAAAAACTAGGACCTTAAAAAATGCAAAGTGAATCAATAGTAACGATCACAGGCTTACAATAATAATAAAGCTAGTTTTCCTTATTACTTATACAAATATTAGTTATAAACATCAGGCAATGTCACGAGATCTCTGTACCCACTGTTAACTTCATTTTCACTGACAATAAATAGACTACCAATGCTCTCACCTTTTAATAGAGAAAGGTTTGAATATTCAGAAGTCAGAGAAATTTGCCCAACTACAAAATCACTATTGCTAGTAAAAAATCAGCTGCTAAACATTTCATAGCAAGAAGCATTCACCTATTTTCTCCCATATTAGGTGATTTAATTCTCACTTAACCTAATATAAAAGTATTATTATTGTCTTAAAGAATTTCTGAGAAATTATACAAGTTGGATTTTGAATACTATTAGCAAATCTTAGGGCTATGTGTTTAACTTGTGGTCAAAACTACTCATATGTCCTTTGCCCATCAGCTTTATGAAAAAAGACATACACCAGACTCACTGGGCTAGTTTCAGAGGTGATAAAGTTAAGGTTTCTTCCAATACCTGTCAGTGAAAAATACTTTAATAATGATAGAACCAAAAACTTGCAGCTAGTTTCTTACCTTGAATACTGTAATTTTTACAAATGATGTGAAAAAGCATGCTGGTTGAATCTATATGAAAGTATTTGTTTATTTTTAGAAAATTTGTTACTATTTTATTGCTCTTACTGTTTGTGTATGATATATGCGTGGCAGTGGGGATATGAATGTGCATTTCAGAGAACATTTTTCTGGAGTTAGTTATCTCTTTCCACTGTGAGTTGTCAGGGGTTAGAACTCAGGCTGCCAAACCAAGATTCTCTGCCACAGAGGTATCTTTAGAGGTATCCAGTTTATTTAGTTTTGAAGTATGACCACTGACCATTTCCAAGAATATCATGATATAAAACATTTTAATAAAAATTTTAAAATATATGAAAATGTATCATCCATAATGGAACTCTGGAACCTAAAGCACAGACATTTCAGTTAAGTTCACAAACTTTTCAAGAGGACTCTCAAATATTCAAAATATGCTAAGCTCTCTATAAAGTCCAATGAGTCAAAACTGAATCACTTATTAAATAATGGTCCTTGGTTCTTTCTGTTCATATGTCTTTTCCTTGGGTACCTGTCTAACATCAATATATCGACACAGACACTAATACAGTGTCTATTCCTTGGGTTCATTAGTAACATCAATATGTCAACACAAGCACTAATGCAGTGCTTTTTTCTTTGGATACATGCATAACATCAATATATCAATACAGACACTAACACAGTATCTTCCTTAGGGTATAGGTCTAATATTAATATATCAATACTAGTAAAAACACAGTATCTTTTCTTTGGGTTGTTGTGTAATCATCAATGTATCAATGCAGATATTAATCCAGTTCTTTTTTAAAACATATTTTTATTATTTAAAATAATTTAAAGTTTTAAATATATTTTAAATATAATATTCTTCTACACTTCCAAGTTTGTCAAGATTCTCTTTTTCTCCATATGCACCTAACTTTGAGTTCTTTCTCAAAAAAACAAAACAATAAAATACACAAAACTCAGAAAACGCCATACAGAATGATCTGGAAACAACAATAGCAACAACAACAACAAAAAGAATAAAAACAAAACCACAAAAGTGTAATCAAATAAAAGCACACACAAAAATTGTGGATTCCATTATTTGTTGGTCAACAGTTCCTGAACATGAGATCTGCTCTGCAGTGGTTAATTTACCCAGGATCATTCCACTAGGAAAAACTGATTTTGCCTCTCCTAGTAGGTGTAAATTACAGTTGTGTTGTTAACCTTTACTCTAGTGGCTAGGTTTACATTCCTTCCTTTCTTTATTTAAAAAAAAACAAAATATGACATGATAAACAAAATATTATATCAAAGTTAGACAAGACAGACTAACAGAAGAAAAAGAGCCCAAGAGATAGCACAAGAGCCAGAGACCCACTCATTTGTTTACTCAAGAAATGCATAAAAACTCTAAACTGGAAACCACAATGTAAGTGCACAGGACCTGGTAGAGAGCTGAGCAGGCTCTGTGAAGTTTGCTTCAGTATCTGTGAGTTCTTATGAGTTTAGTTCTTCATGATATAGAGGTATGTGTTTTGTTGGCATCCTCCATCACCTCTGGCTCTTATATTCTTTCTGTTTCCTCTTCTGAGGGAATTCCTGGATTCTGACAGGAGAGGTTTGATAGAGACATTCATTTAAGGATGAATATCCCAAGGTCTCTGATTCAGGAGAATATATGCTGAGGTCTCCAGGAAGCTTTTCTGATGATCGTTGATCAAGGTACTGGTCTATGTATATAGAAGAATATAATTAGAGTCATTTATTCTCTCTCTATGCTTTTTCCCCTTCTTTCATCTCAAAAATTTGGACAAATTTAGTGTCTACTTCTTGGTCCCTGATGCAATATCAGGTATGAATTCCATCTTACAAAATGACCCTTGTGTCATATCAAATAATGCTTTGTGATCCCCACATTTGTGCACATATTGTCCTAGCATAGTGTTCAGATAATGGACCATTGAGCATAAAGGGTTTGTGTCCACTTTCATATTTATGATTTTCTTTTGATACCAGCAGAATAACTTCCTGTAATAAAGAAACTGGATTATAGGGGTGAAGGCTTTATGTAGGTACCAGGTTGCTATCTTCATATTCAGGGAGTTGGGGAAGTGTTGTGTTCTTGCTGTCAGTCTGCAGAAAGCACCCTATAGTCATGGTTGCTTTGGGATCCCTATGAGGCCCCTCTCTTAGGATCCTCTAGAGTCACAGAGTATTTTGGACTTATATAATCTCTCTCTCTCTCTCTCTCTCTCTCTCTCTCTCTCTCTCTCTCTGTCTCTCTCTCTGTCTCTCTCTGTCTCTCTCTCTGTCTGTCTCTCTCTGTCTATCTCTCTCTCTGTCTCTGTCTCTCACTGTCTCTCTGTCTCGCTCTGTCTCGCTCTGTGTGTCTCTCTGTCTTTCTGTTTTTCTCTTTTATTTGTGTGTATTGAAAAATAAAGACCTTTACTCAAACATGTTCATTGCTGCTCTCTTCATAATAGCCAGAAATTGGGAAAAAACCCTAGGTGTTCCTCAACAGAAAAACAGATGAAGAAGCTGTGCACACTTACACAATGTGTGTGTGTGTGTGTGTGTGTGTGTGTGTGTATATATATATATGAATATGAGAGAGACATGGGAAATATATTGGAATGACTTATAGAATGTACTCCAGCTAATCCAATAATGACTAGTTGTTAATTGAAAGTCCAAGAATCTGGTAGCTGTTCAGTTCTATAAGGATGGATGTCTCCTCTGGTATTCCTTGTATGCTGGAGTCCTAAAGAAATAGAGTCCAAGTAAGTAAATTTTGTCATGTGATTTTTTTTAGCAAATAACTAATACTCCATTGTGTAAATGTACACAGCTCCTTCATCTATTTTTCTGTTGAGGAACACATAAGTTTTTTTCCCAATTTCTGACTATTTTGAAGAGCGCAGCAATGAACATGATTGAGTAAGGGTATTTGTGAGATTCTTTGAGTATAGCTGGGTCTAGAGAGAGATGATTCCTACCTTTCTGAGGAAATACTGCCTCGATTCCCATAGTGGCTGTACAAGTTTATAGTTCCATGAGCAATGGAAGAGTGCTCCTCCATCTTCTCTATCTTCTCACCAGCATGTCACGTGTTTTGTTGATTTTAGCTATTCTGACAGACATAGATGGAATCTCAAATAAGTTTTGATTAGTTTTTTTCCTGATGGTTAAGGTTGTTGAACATTTCTTAAGTGTTTGAGATTCCTTCACTGACAATTCTGTTTAGATCTGTATCTCATTTTAATTAGATTACATATTTCATGCTATTTACTTTCTTGAGTTCTTTATATATATTGGGTATTAGTCCTATATCACATGTGGAATTGGTTAAATATATTTTTGCATTCTGTAGGCTGCTTCTTTGTCTAAATGATTATATTATTTGCCTTATAGAAGCTTGCCAGGTTCATGAAGTCCAATTTAGTATTTGTTGATCTTAATGACTTGCTATTAGTGTTCTATTCCTGTGCCAATGACTTGAAGGCAATTTTGTACTTTTTTTTTAACTTGTTTTTTCCTTTACTATCAGGTTGATTGTATCTGGTTTTATATAGCAGTCTTTGATTATATATTACCAACACTAGTTTTTAAGATTCTGTCTATTTTTCAGTGTGTATTTCTGGCTTTTTTTGTCAAAAATGAGGTATTCATAGGTGTGTGGATTTATATCCAGGTCCTCAATTCTATTCCATTGTTCAACAAATATGTTTATATGCCCAACTGTTTTTATTACTGCAGCATTAAAGTACAACTTGAAATCAGGGATGGTAATAACTTCAGCAGATTATTATTATTATTATTATTATTATTATTATTATTATTACTATTTATTCAGAAGAGTTTTGGCTATACTAGTAGTTTCTTTTGTGTTTTCATGTAAAACTTATAATTCTTTCAAGGTCTGTAAAGAATTGTGTTTGAATTTTGATGAGGATTACACTGAATCTGTAGATAACTTTTTGTGGATTGGCCATTTATAATATTTTAATCCTACCATTCCATATGCCTGGATGATTTCCCTATTTCATTTTATTTTCTGAAATTATCTACTCAGCTGTAGGTGTTTTCAGGTAGAAACTATAGGGCCACTTATGTATCATATCATCTACAAATAAAGATAATTTGATTCCAATTTTCTTCTCATTTATCTGCTTCACTTGTCTTATTGCTTTAACTAATACTTTAGGGACACTACTTAATAGAGACTGGTGAACCTGTCTTCTTCATGATTTTACTGGAATCATTTTGAGTTTCTCTTTATTGAAGTTGGTGTTGGCTATGGGACTCCTGTAAACTGTTTTAATTATAGAGGTATATCACTCATATCACTAAAATCTCATTAACTTTAATCATGTGTGGTGGATTTTATCAAGGTCTTTTCTTTACCTAAAGAGATGGTTATATGTATATTTCAGTCTATTTGTGTGTTGTATTACATTTACAAATTTTTTGCATATTGAACCATCCCTGAATTTTTGGAATGAAGTCTATTTGTATAAGTTGGTTGAATCTTTTTGATGTATTTTTGGATTCAGTTTTGCTTGCAGCTTTTAGTATTCTTTTCTTGTGCTGAATGTTTAGTGTTTTAATTATATGTCAAGGGCACATTCTTTTCTGGTCCAACCTATTTGGTGTTCTGTATGCTTTTTGTATTTTGATTGGCATATCCTTCTATAAGTTAGGAAAAATTTCTTCTATTATTTTGTTGAAAATATTTTCTGTGCATCTGAGCTGGTATTCTTTTCCTTTGTTTATTCCTATTATTCTTATATTTATTTTTTCATAGTGTTATAGATTTCCAGGATTACTATGGATTATACCAGGAATATTTTAGATTTATCATTTTTTCACACATAGATCTATGTCTTCTATCCTTTCTTCAATGCCTGAGATTCACTCTTCCAGTTCTTGTATTCATTATTAAAACTTGCCTCTGTGGTTCCTGATCAGACTTCTAAATTTTTTATATTAAGATTTCCTTCAGTTTTTTTTATCCTTTTTCCACTTTCAGTCTTGAATAGTTTAATTCATTTCCTTTCACTACTTGTTTGTGGTTTCATAGATTTCTTTAAGTGATTTATTTGTTTCCTCCTTAAAAAACTCTATTATATGTATAAAGCTGTTTTATGGTCTCTTACTTGTGCTTCAGCTATGGTGAATTATTGAGGGTCTGCTGTGGTAAGGTAGCTGTGTTCTAGTAGAAATTTATTCTCCTGGATGTTATTTATTACATTTGCATACTTGCATATAAGCATCTAGAATTTGGAAAATTGCAGTTCTAGTTCCTAATATCTGATCTTTTCTTTGATGTGCGGGTGTTCTGTTCCTTGGTTTGTGTTTCCTTTATGTTTTTAGGAGAGTATCATGGTTGTGTGTTGTCAATTAGGAAAAATTTCAGGGGTTCTGAAAGTTGTGGAAACTGATGGTTCCAGGTGGGTGCTTCTGGGTATTTTATTTATAGCAAGACGGCAATGTCAGCAAATATTAAGTAAAAGAATGAATGTTATCCTGGATGACTTAAATGAGTACATGATCACTCGAAGGAATAGTGGAGGGGAAGGTTTTTATTGAAGATATGAAGATGAGTACAGCCAGAAGCATATGAAAGACTCCAGAGCAGGGAGAAAAAATAAATAGTGGACTAAATAAGACTGTACCACGCCATGAGAGGTAGGATGGAGGATTAAGACAGGAAGGGAATAGCAATGATGTCATGCAGACCAAGAGAGAGCCAAGCAAAAAATAACTTATGGCCAGAATTGCAGTTATATAGTAAAGAGTAGCTGAGGAGCCAACTCCCAGTGCTGCAGGGGTGTAGGTTAGGTAGCATGGTGAGAAGAACAGAGAGCTATATGGATTTACTGAGTGAGTCTTCACCTTAGATAGGCATTTGTCCTGAGTCTCTGGACCCAGACAATGACATTGGAGGAACTGAAATGGAGCACATGGGAAAATAGTGTCTTTTAATGCTCATTTACATGCTACGTGTTACAGTTTATATTGTTTATCTGACCTGATCTCCAGTTTTCAAAAATAAGGGAGGTGGTATAAATTGAACTGCTTAAATAATAGTTACCAAGCACATTCCAACACATCATTTTAAATAAAACAAGCAAGAGAATTTTAGTTCATCTGTTTAGTTTTAAGTGCTATATTTAAATAGGTATCCCTAAATTGTATAATTATTTTTACAATGAACATGCAGCTTGTGTATGTTCTATATTTTAGGAAGAGAATAATGATACACCCTTTTGTTGAAGAACAAGACATCCGGGCAAGTTGATTAAAATGAGTTCTTATTATTGATTTTACTATTTCAGTTTTCTATGAATTAAAAAATGGCAAGAGGATTACTCACCAGTAATCTCAACTAAGCAGGGATCATTAAGTGTTGTTTTTCATAGGCTGAGGCAGAAGTAATGAGGTGTTTTGTTTCTTGGGACTAGGGGGCTACATTTGATGTAAATTGATTTCTACTGTTTCACGTATTGAAATCATGTTCTCTCAGTAGTACATGATTTAATTAATGAATATAATTCAAAGGCATTTAGAGTTTATTTAAGAATAGTGAATTCTAGCATCATTTACATGTGACTAGAAATGATTTTTCTTATTGCCCGGTCTGAAAAGAAGCCAGATCTACTGCTATCCTGGGAATCTCAGTTACAGACATAGCACCAAGCTTACTCTTTTAGATTTATGGAGTGAGACCAATATACTGTTACTGAGTCTCCTGGATTGCATATGCTTTTCTCTCCTCCTGTATCATATGCTCCTTCACTGCTCTTGAATCATTTACTTAATTATGATTTTGACTTTAAAGAAGTGGCAGCAGATTCTGAAAAACACTGTGCAGGCTAACTCAAGTATGTATAAATTCTTTCTTAAAATATTTGATGTGCATTATGACAGAAAAATATTAGTTATCTTAGACCATGGTACTTATTTTTAATTTTGTTTCAGTTCAACAAATAGCCTCCAATACCTGTGAACAACAAGGATGATGAATGCTGTTTCTTTTAGCATTGGGGTACTCATATTGAGAGGCTTAGGATATTTTCTTACCAGAAAACATCCATAAACAGTTTGACTGATGTTTGTGCGACACTAGTCTTCATTAATATCAACTTCACTCATGTCCACTGAGCTAAGTGTGAATTACTCATTATTTTATTCAATGAACTAAACAGAAGATCTGAAAAAAAAGGTCCAGTTTAAAAGCATGTACATTGAATACAGGTCTCTTGTGGAAAACAGAAGGTCTTTTCTATTCAGAAGGAGAAAGAATGCTTTCATACATACACCATGCTAATTCCAAAATTTATAATACCTTTAAGCAGAAACACATTTCAAAATGTTTTATTACTTATCTATTCAATTCTTTCTATTAAGCTTTCTAAGATTTTTTTGTTTTAATTTAGTCCCCACTCAAAACACTTGCTGTGATTGATGAGAGCTCTTCTTACTGTGAAGCATGCATTAAAAGGTTAATTCCACCAGCTTATTTGTGACAGTGGCTTGTCACAAATCCTCAGTGTTTGGTTTTTCAGCATTTGTCAAACCCGATGCTTCCATAGAAGTAGTGTTTCACTTTGAATGTTCGAACTGTGGAGCACACTACTGCACTTTTAGTTATGTAACAACAAAATGATCTTGACTTCCATACCTATGTCAGTTTCTATACCTATGTGCTCTGTCCTGAAATCTTTAAACTTTTGATGCTAGAAGGAAATGTTCTTTTTGTGAGAACATTTGTTATTACAGCAATAGCAAGCCAGAGCCAAAACAGCTACAAGCATGAAATAAACTCAGAATTTACTCAAGTGAAAAGGCATCTCTTTTATAGATCAAATAGCTTCCACATGAGTTACTCAATTTGTTTTTGAAATTTGCCAACAGCAGTGAGTTTGCTTAAAATAAAATAAAAATCTATTTAAAATGTCTAATCATTTAAATGGGACTCACCAGTCTCAAAAGCTGTTGACTTATGTTCCTTATTTCAGTGTTCGGAATAGATTCATAGGCTATCTATCTTTGGAAGACAATCTTTCTTCAATTTGTCATTTTTCATAGTATGAAATTAATGGAATTTAAGTTTCTAAGAAATAATGTTGTAAGCGTCAGAGCACAACTAACATACCTCTCCATAACTTTGACTTAGTGAATAAATTGACTAGTAACAAGTTGCAAATGCAGATTTAAAACTAATTTTGCTATATCTAAGTATATTGTATAGTGAGAAATGTGGTAAAGCTTAACCAATTACTAAAATGGAACACTAATGTAGTAAATAACCCAAATATGTTTATGTTTTATGCTTCAAAAATTTCCACTAGAAGTCTCTCCATAGTTCAATGAGTCATTAGCAGGCTTCCTGACTTATATGAATGTGGTTAATGCACCTTAGGCTTTATAACAGGTTTTCAAGAAGAAAACTTTCATACCTTCTCACATACAACTTAAGCTGTGAGTGCAGATATGCAGGAGTCCATCTGTGAGTGCTCAAGTACAGGTCCTGGAAAAGAGGAAATGAAAGACAGTGGAAAAGCAACGAAGAGATCTGTCATAGTAACTCCTGAGAAGTATGGTGATCTCTGCTGAGACATATGTATTTAAATAATGTGCTTCAGGCTTTTACTTTGATAGAAACTTGTGTTGGTAAAAATAACTCCTTAGGAATCAAATAAAAGGCAAGCTTTATTACTAAGTATAAGACTATAAATGAGATGGAAAACTGTCAAGGAGAACTATTTCTTAGTAGTGACAAACTCATTGAAATTATTGATCATAAAAGCATGTTTCTCCTTTGAAGATTTTGTAGGTTTATGTATGTTTTTTAAAAAAAAAAAGTATCCTGCCAAGGTATCAGAGGTCACACAGGTGCCAGGTCCCTACACAGAATCTGGCTCTTCTTCTTAATTCAGAGGTTGGAAGGGAAGCAAAACAAAAATCAGTTGCAGGCTGTCACAGTCAGTAACTATATTTCTGATGTTGTCTTTGCATTTAAAAGTCCAATGATATAAAATACAATATTGACTAACAAGGTAAGATCAACTGGAAACAGCTTACTGATAAGGACCAGTTACAGACATAGGAGTATCACATGCAACCACCCCTATTTCTTTGTGAACATCGATGTCATAAAGAATCAAGCATATTTTAGTCTTCTCTTTATAATAGTCATTGTTATTACCCATGGCTTCCCAGAGGAGGAAGAGAAGCACAGAACCTTGTGGAAAGTAAGAATGTATGTAGAAACATTTCTCTCTGGGTCTTTGACTTACTTCTCTTGGCTTTCTTTTGCGCCATATTATCTGTGAAGACCAACCGCATGCCAGGATGTGAGCTCTTCAGATGACCTACTTAAAGTTGGCTTGCACTTCCACAGTTCAAAATCAAAGACCCATGAGGCAGAGCAGAGCTCAGGAGGTCGTTTATCTCAGACCCCTGCCTTGAGTAGTAACTACTCTCACCTTTCCCAGACTGAGGTTGGTAGAGTGTCACTTCCAAAGGACCCCAGGGTGCTATAGAAGCTGTGCTGGTGACTCTGTGCTCTCTGTATTCTCCTTCGCTGTCGGGTCCCAATCAAAGTTCCTATGGGTTGGAAAGGCCACCAAACCTTTAGATGCTTTGCCTTTCAAACGAACTCGGAAATGACTTCCCGCACAATGAGTGGCCATTAAAAACTTGCTAGGTATCTGAACTGCGGAGCTTTAACTGCGCCTTTAAAGAACTGAACTTCACTTGACATACTCAGTCTACTTTCTGCTCCTAAGAACTGCAGTCATTTTACCAATATCTCTCTTTCCTCCATTAAGGACACTTAGTGGGTTTTGGGCAAGCATTTCTTCTGGTGTTGAGTTTTTTCTCCTAAACAAGATGGATAGAACCACTAAAATATGCTAATTCTAAATATTTTAGACAATATATAATAGATTCACAAAGAGAATAATGTTCAAATCTTGACAAGTAGTATCTTCACTTGGTGAAAATGTGGTTGTATTGTATTTGGGATATTAATTTAGGCAATTTTGATGATTATAAGAAAATTAAGGGCAGATTTTGGTGTGAGGGTGAAACCACATAAGGATAGTTTTAACCATATTTCTTAAGCAAATGTATACCAACATACAGATCACTTATAAACAGAAATAAAAATAAATTTTGTTCCGACAATGTTTAGTTTTATTCATGTAGGGGAGATTTTGTATTAATATGCACATGATTTCCCGCCATTTTTCTGAACTGTCTCATGAAATGTGTGTTTGTGTTGACAAAGCTTCAGATACCCACAAGGAGATATTTATGCATGCCAAATTCAGACTGCTCCATGATCACAGGAGTGAATTTCAAGAGGAGAAAAATTGACCATTTTAAAAAGTTTTTGTCAATTCAGTAAAGTTGTAACACGGTGCTTGCCACAGTTGTTCTATATTTACAGCTTGAAATTGAGCCATTGATGATATGCATTAAACTCAGTAACTTTCAGGAAGATCCTGTTATGTGTACATGCTGCAAATGTACCTAGTCCTCTACTACTGGAATATAACTGAGCAAAAGAAGCTATGACTTAAGTCCCAGAAATGGAGATCTACTGGCAAAGAGAAAAAAACAAATATAACTTGAATTATATCGCTTCCTCTTTAAGCTAAGAGCAAAACCCTTCCCTGGATATAAAATCTTGAGAATTATTCAAATGACTGAATGCAAGAGATCTATTTAGTGCTTCGATAAATGTTCGGGTTCTATTTTAATTTGTCTCTACTACTCTTTCTAAAGGGTTTTAAATTTTAGTAAATTATAAAGGTAAAATTTCAATCATGGAGTATTGAGCGACATTCAAGAATGTTTAACTCTGGAAGAAAATACATTTTAGGAACCAGAAAAAAAATGTTTTCTATAAAGAGAAAGGTAATTTAGATATTTTTTGGCTTTAAATGGCTTACATTTTCTAAACTCTGCCAATGTAATATGAAAGAAAAAGCTGTCTGTAATATATAAGCTAATTTGACTGGCTGTGTTTGGCTTGTTTTGAATAGTATTTGTCCCAAGACTATAGTTTTCCATTCTGTCTTAAACCATAAAATTTTATGACATCTCAAAATGTTCCAACATAAAATAACAGAACTATAAAAGTTTTAAGACAAAATTAAATAAAATTCTATTAATTATATTAAAATATAATTTTAAATATTTTTCCTCAAATGCAGAAATCAAATTATAGAAAATCTATGTAGTATATTCTCTATTCAATAGGGTGATATCTGTCATCATTACATTAAAGAAATCCTGCTCTAAGAAAGAAAAATGTAGAGTATAAGGAAATAACAGGTACACATCAAAATTTACAATTAAAATGATGAGACCATTTTTAGAGAAATTGTGATATTTTATCTATGAGTATGTATTGAAACCATACCTCTTAAATGTTATTGTGCTTATATGTCAAAGTATTATCAATAGACACCAACTTTTGTGCTTAGAATACCCAAGATACAATTCACAGACCACGTGGAGCTCAAGAAGAAGGAAGATCAAAGTGTGGATGTTTCAGTCCGTAGAAAGGGGAACACAATACTCGTGGGAGGAAATACTGAGACACAGTGCAGAACAGCGACTGAAGGAAAGGTCATCCAGAGACTGCCCCACTTGGGGATATATTCCATATACTGTCATCAAACCAAGACACTATTGTGGATGCCAAGAAGTGCTTGCTGACAGGAGCTTGATACAGCTGTCTCCTGAGAAACTTTAAATTATTGAAAAAGATCAGAATGTGAAAAGAATTTTCAAACTCATGGAGCAGTTGAATTAACATAGTAAAATTGACCATCCTACCAAAAATCAATCTACAAATTCAATGCAATCCATACCAAAATTCTAACACTAGGCATCAGAAACTAATTATCAACAAACTAAATAATACAATTAAACCTGGGATATAGCTATAAACAGAGAATTTTCAACAAAGGAATCTCAATTGGCCAAAGACATTTAAAGAAATGTTCAACATCCTTAACCATCAGGGATATGCAAATCAAAATGACTCTGAGGTTCCATCTTACAGATGAGTTTCATCGTCTTTCAGAATGATGAGGATAAATAACACAAGTGACAGCTCATATTGGTGAGGTTGTAAAGTAAGGTGTACACTCCTGATTGGTGGGAGTACTAAGTTGTACAATGACTATGATCAATATGGCACTTTCTCAGAAAACTGGGAACTGATCTAGTTCAAGACCAAGTTACATCACTATTAGGCATATACCCAAAGATCACTACTCCATTCTGTCTCAAGG
The DNA here is from genome assembly GCF_947179515.1 of Apodemus sylvaticus. NCBI lineage: Eukaryota > Metazoa > Chordata > Mammalia > Rodentia > Muridae > Apodemus > Apodemus sylvaticus. The sequence continues at coordinate 19,369,029 of NC_067476.1, forward strand.
GCACTTGGTCATTTATGTTCACTGAAGATTTATTTATTAAAGCCAGAAAATGCAATCAACCTAGATGTACCTCGACTGAAGAATAGTTTACAAAAATGTGCTACATTTTATTATTATTTTATTTTATTTATTATTACTCCGCTGTATTTAAAAAAAGATATCATGAAATTTGCAGGCAAATGGTTAGAACTGGAAAAGATCCTTCAGAGTGTAATAACCTATACTTAGAAAGACAAATATGGCATGTAATCACTTATAATCACTTATAAGAAGATATTAGCCATTACTCAGAACTAACCAAGCAACAATACATGTACACAGAGAAGTTAGACAAAGAGGAGGAGCATATGGATCTCTATGGCAGACAGAGTGAAATAGAATAGGTTTTCTCTGTGGACAGGAGAGGGAGTGTGAGGAGAGGAACAAGAGAAATTGGTTGGGGTGTGAGAGAGGTGGTGGAGGTAGAGGATGTAAAGAGAGACAGCTGGAAATAGGATGAACTTGTTGGGTGGTGCAGAAACCTGGTGCAGTGGAAATTTCCTGGAATATATGATGGTTAACCTAGTGAAGACTTCTTGTAATGAGGGAAACAGAGTGTGATTGGTCATATCCCATAGTCAAGCAAAGATCCCAGTGATGGGACTAGGTTACACTACGTTTAAGTTAGAGGAGTCCCATTGTGATCCCCCTAAAAAGAAATAGGGCAAAGGGTAGCTCTCCTCAAATTGGCAGTGGGGCTCCACTGCTAAGAACAACATTCACATATTTCATTGAACCATTGAATGTAAAGAGGTTGAGTTGTTGCCTGCATGAAGGCTTCATTTCTACAGTTTAGTGTTCTAGTCTCTTTGGTACAGGAAGGGTCTCTATAGGCTATCAAAAGTAAAATGTAGAGAACAACCTAGCTACTAAATTTTGAATTACAATCACAGCTTGTGTGAGTGACCAGCCAATATCTTATTGAGTCCCATTTCTTAAGAGGGAAGGAGCCGATGTCTGACACTCTATGGATATCCAGGAGATTAAGACTGAATAGTACAGAGACCTATGGTAGAACCAAATAGGACTGTTTAAAAATGAACAAACGAACATACAAACAAACAAAGAACCAAAAAGCAACAAATCAACCAACCAAAAAATATCCAATCCAAACCAAACCAAACCAAAAAACCCAACCTGAAATGATTCCTAATGATATTCTGCTATACTCATAAAATAAAAAGGATAGTTCATTTTAGCATTCATAATGTGAGTATAGGAGAGTAAAAGTGAGCATATTTGGTATATTTAAAATATCAAAGAAGGAAGGGTCAGCTAAGTTTAGCTCTTATATTCAAAAGATTGATTCTCCCCTCAGAACAGTAAGAATTCTTTTATGAACACACTTAGTATAATGTGAAATTTGCCTCAACAATCATGATTTAAAGCAGGGAATGTCTTAGAGTATCCTACACAAATATCACATCTCTGGTTAGAATATCTTCTGAAAAGTATTTCATACTCATCACAAAGGTATGTTGTTTTCTGCAAGACAATGAACACTGTACATACAGATGTTCATGATGCAATGATGTTAGATCTTAAGCAGACTTAGGTAATAAGCTGGCTCTTTACAAGATAAGGTGTAGAGGCAACTTGTTTTTGGACTTGTAACATTCCAACAGTCCATAGTTGCTGAAGTTTCAGTCATTCTTTAATGTTTACCCATGATATAAGTTTTTTATTTTGTTTTGTGGCCAACTATCACATTTTTAATTTCCCACTATTCTAGGAATGTAGATTCTACAAATCTGATAGAGATAAGAATAAGCAAGCAAGAAGTCTTCAGAAGAGACAGATAGTTGGCAAAGTCCTTAAGAATGCATCTTATTTATTATATAAATATTAAATCTATTGGTAATCATGATACAGGGCTTATTTTATGCTATTTATATTTATATTTGCTTTGCTTTATCCTACATATATGACATCATATTCATATGTGATGTAAAATATAAGAATTGTACTTAAACTTGAAATAGTTTAAAATACAATATGGAGAGTAGAGTGGAGAGATGACTCCGTGTTTAAGAACACTTGATGCTCTTGTACAAGATATGATTTAGTTCTAAGTTCCAACTTGCAGTTCATAACATTGTGTAACTCATGTTCCACAGAGTTTGATACCCTCTTTTGCCTGCCACAAGTACTACAAACATACATGTAGAACAATTGCATGCATGTAAAACATTCATCCACATAAGATAAAAATTAATATATACATATTACATATACACACATATATTTATTTAAAAATATAATATTGCATAAGGAATAAATATAGTAGAAGAGGAAAAAGGAATTTTAACAAACTAAAGCTGTTATTTTGGCACTAGTTTCTTTCAGAGTATTGAACTTTAGCCAGTAATTTTAATAATTTATTGTAGTCAGCTTAGAGCTATATTCATGTCATAATACTTTAAGCTTCCACCTTTACAATGTAACTTAACCTTATACTTTGGCTTTCATTAGTCTATTTTCTTTTTGGAAGAATCATTTATGTTGGAAAATATCTTATTTTGTCATATAAAATTTCTTTTCATGCAAAGGAAATTTCTTCTTAATTTGGCTTATTAAAATTATTTATATATTTTGTACAAAAATTTATTTTTTGATATTGTTGTTTAGCAAATCCTAATGACAGCTTTTTCTTAATCAAAATTCTGATTTATATTTTAAATTTTAGTTTGTATCAGTATGTTTGTGAATGGACACACACAAGTGCCACAACCTTGGATGTGGGTCCTATTTGCATGTGCGAAATGGTCTCCAGTTGTTTTTAGCTGTTTATGTCAGCATAGCTGACATGTGTGCTTCTGTGTCTACTTTCCATTTTTCCATAAGACTCCTGGTATTATGTGGCTTTTGGGGATATAAATTTAGGTTTTCATGCTCATTTGGCTTTCCTTACCCAATGATCCATTTCCCTACCCCTTAAAATGTATTCTAAATTATAACATGGGAAAACATATTGAAATCAGGGAAACCAATCACAAATATCTCAAATATTTAAATCATTGTTGATAGAACCTTTTCCCTGATGGGGACTATAATATACCACACACATCTATCTCACCCTCTCCATATACCTGGATGTCTGTCTCCATGTTTGACAAACAAAGTTCAATTCCACAAAAATTTACTCTGGAGAACCAAAGTTAATTAGGTTTCCTTACAGAAATATGAATGAAGGCTATGAGAAGCTTCTTGGAGGGTAGCACCCCCAAAAGTTGATGGATTTCTTATGGCTGTATAAAAGCACCCACCCCTAGTCTTACACTGTCTGCATATTTTAGTCTTCCAAGACTCTGGGACCATGCATCATTAGAGAAGAATTGCATAGCACTTATTGGGAAGAATAATTAGATATCCAGGTGAATGTCCTCCTCAAACACTCCTTTTATTATGGAATGCCAATAATAAAGAAGCCCAGTTAGCGTGATCTTTTAGGAACAGGTCCAGCAGAACTCTTGAAGATGGTCACAGTTTGGTCAGAGGATTGTACTGTACAAAATTAAATAATAATAATAATAATAATAATAATAATAATAATAATAATAAACAGTTGGGGTTGTTTGAGTAGGAATGCATTTGAATGCTTTGCCCATAGAGAATGGCACTATTAGGAGCCATGGCCTTGTTGAAGGAAGTGTGCCACTGTGGTGCAGGATTTTAGGTCTCTGAAGCTCCACTCAGTCTCTCCCTCCTGCCTGAAGATCAAAATGTAGAACTCTCAGATCCTTCTCCAGCTCCATGCCTGCCTGCACACTGTGACATCTCCCTCCATGTTGATAATGTACTAAACTTCTGAAACTTTAAGCCAACGCCAAATAAATGTTTTCTTTTGTAAATGTTGTCTTGACAGCATTAAAACCTTAACTAAGACACCTGTTAAGCATACTTTTTTATTCCAATACACTGTAAACCAGAAATTGTATCTGTGCTGTAATGCAGCATAATGGAATCATCTGTAAAGCTTAAGATGCCTTTGTGTGTCTTGAAGCAGGAATAATAGGCTTTTAAATGACCATTTTTTTTAACATAGCTATTTTCTAAGTTGTATCTTATTTTGTCTTGAAAAAATAAGCACTTTATAAACTTGCCTTTATACATACATAAACACCCATACATGCATACATCTTAAAATTAGGCATACATCTAGAAAAGCAATTACTAAGTTTTAGTAAAAAAGATTGCCACAAAATTTATTAGTCTTTTTCTAGGACATAAATGCACACATAAGACAAATATATAAAAACAAATATAAAAAACACACCTAATTGTTGAACAGCAGGATAAAAATGCCTCATAGACATCTACATTAAACAATCATAAATACTTTAATGAGATGCTCAAAGAACATATAACAATATTATAATCAAAGTAGAAGATTGTTATTCCAAGGTATAGAGGTTAATTTAAACATTCAGTGGGACCCAGGGAGGGCAAAATTTTAAAGCACAGTTTGTAATGTAGACTTATAATCAGATGAATAAGCAAGTTATTTTTAAAATTATTATGATTATGATTATGATTATTGTTATTATTATTACTATTATTATTTCCATACAAATCATCCAAGCAAAAATTCTAAGTGTTTGTAGAAAGCTCAACAATAAAAAGTAGAGGGTTTGAGGAGAAAGAACATTAAGTGCATGTGTGGATGAAGATATTTTTATATAATAGAGAAGCGATTTTTGAATTCTGCTTATAAAACATAAGTTTTTTGATGGTATATCTCAGAGATAAGTTAGGAAGATTCACAACCTAAAGCTTGGGTCACAAATAAACTGTGAAGGAAAAACTAACTTCTGAAGTAACTAGAAGATTGCCTCCCTGCAGATTTTTCAAATCATAAAGTCTGGCCAGAAGAGCAAAGAAAACTTGAGGTTTAAGCACTGTTAGCCATAATTTGCTCCATCCTAGTGAGAAAAGCTGCATTATGGACCACAGCAGCAGGCGGTGAGTGGCTAGTGGTAGATCAGAATAAATAAGTAAACAAACAAACAATCAACTGGGAGGAAAGAATGAGGATGAATTTCTGAGAGTGCAGAAAGGTGTCACAAGAGAAAGAAAAGTAGCTCCTTATATTTCTGCAGAGTTCACAAGGAAACAAAGAATGGGGAAAGAAGGCAAGAGATGAGAGTTTTTTTCAGTAGTATTTACTGGAAAAAAAGACTGTGAAGAAATAGAATAACACTGGGTGAAGGAGATAATGATTAGAGAGTGTTGAAGAAAACTCCTGAGAAGTTGCATTTGACTGTGAAGAAAATTTCCTGAAAAGAATCTGTGTCCTCAGAAAATGATTGGCTAAAATCAGGATTTTACTGTTATAGAGTTAATGGGATTTTTGTCAGTCCAGAGGCCAGTTATCTTGGCCTAAGTTCTGACCCTCCAGAACAATCATTCTTTGCCCTTCTCTGTGTAAGAACAAACAACTTGTGACAATAAATAAAAATCATTTTGGAACTTAAGAGATCACTGGCTTTAAAAAACCCAAATGCTAAGAATGTGAACAGATAACATTTTGGGCCCACAGTTCTGCTATATTTCCAGAGCCTGCCTGCAATGGAGACAATTAGGTGAGACTTCCCACAAATCTGTTATAGTCTTGATTCTCCAGGGGCACCACCAGCAATGGTCAGCTGCACCCTGTCCTGTAAACAACATTTCTCAGCCCATAGATCTGCCTGAATTACTGGAAGCATGCCAGCACAAGGAATAAACAGCTGACAGCTCTGCCTGGATTCCCAGAAGCCTTCTAGCACCACTAAAACCAGAAGGTTAATATCCAGCATAAGAACATAGTCAACAAGAACAAAAGAAATGTTGCATTGATAGAGTCAAGCTTTCCAATTACAGCAAGTAATGGATATCCTAACACGGCTACTATACAAGAAAGTGACCTTAAATCCAATGGTGTGAAGTTAATATATGCCTTTAAAATGGAAATGAATAAATCCCTTAAAAATACACAAAGACACCACAAAGAAAAAGCACAAAGAAGTAAAGGAAATTAATAAAACTGTTCAAAACCTGAAAATGGAAATAGAAGTAAAACAAACAACTAACACAAAACATACACTGAGTAACACTGGAGATAGAAAACCCAGGTAAGAGAACAAGAACTACATAGATAAGCATCACCAACAGAATACAAAAGATGGAAGAAAGAATCTCAGGTATGGAGATATTAGAAAAGAAATGACTGCATTAGTCAATGAAAATTTAAATCTAAAAAGATCCTGGGAGAAAAAATTCAGGAAATACTGCGCAGTCTTAAAAGACCAAACCTAAGAATAATAGGAATAGAAGGAGATTTCCAGCCCTAAGGCCCAGGAAATTATTTTCAACAAAGTTATAGAAGAAAAATTTCCTACCCTAAAGAAATAGATGCCTATAAACATGCAATAAGCTTACAGACCACCAAATAGATTGGGTCAGGGAAAAAAGTCCTACTGCAACTAAATGTATAGAACAAATAAATGTTAAAAGCTTCAAATAATGTATAAAGTCAGACAGATCAGAATTACACCTGACTTCTTACCAAAGACATTAAGACTGGGCAGATGTCTAGGAGACCTATGAGACCACAGAGGCCATTCCATATTATATCCATGAAAAGTTTTCTTCAGAGATGGAGTAAAGAAGATATTCAATGGCAAAATCAAATTTAAACAGTATCTATACACAAATCTAAATCTAGCCCGAAAGCACACACTAGAAGGAAAACTCGAACCCAAGGAGCTTAACTATGCCCAAGAAAAAACCAGAAAAACCAAGATAAATGATTCTCTCTCTCTCTCTGTCTCTCTCTCTGTCTCTCTGTCTCTCTCTCCTCTCTCTCTCTCTCTCTCTCTCTCTCTCTCTCTCTCTCTCATTTTTCTCTCTCACAACATCAAAATAACAGGAATTAACAATCATGGTCATTGATATCTTTAAATATCACTGGAATCAATTCCCTAATAAAGAGACACAGACTAACAGAATGGATTTAAAAACAAGATCTATTATTCTGTGCATATAAGAAACACACCTGAGCAACAAAGACAGACATTGCCTCAGAGTAAAGGGCTGAGAACTTTTCCAAGCAAATGAACCCAAGAAGCAATTGGGAATAAGCATTCCAATTTTTTATAAAGAGGCATTGAATCAATTAATCAAATGAGGTGGGGACTAACATTTCATAATCATCAAAACACAAATCCATCCAATATGATGTCTGAATTCTGAATTTCTATGCCCAAAATAGAAGGGCACACACATTCATAAAAGAAACTTTTAAAGCATAAATCACACATTGAAATATATGCATTAACAATGGGAGACTTCAAAAGCCTACTCTCATCAATGGACAGGTCATGCAGACAGGAACTGAAGAGATAAATAATAAAACTAATAGAGATTATGAATCAAATGAACCTAAAATAGCTACAGAACACTAACCCATACACAAAAGAATATACCTTTTTTTCAGCACCTCACAGAATCTCCTCCAAAACTGACCATCTAGTTGGCCACAAAGCAAGTCTCAATAGATATGATATAAGAGAATTGAAATAACCTTGTGCTTCTCATCAGAATACCATGGATTAAAGTTGGACTTTAACAACAATAAAAACAAAAGAAGCCTACAAAACTCAGAAACTGAGCAACTATCTACTCAATGCCCACAGCATCAAGGAAGAAATGAAGAAAGGAAATGAATATTGTACAACATACTCAAACTTATGAGACCCAATGAAAGTAGTGTTAAGAAGAAAGTTCACTGCATTATGTGCCAATATAAAGAAACTGGAGAGGTATCCTACTAGCAACATCACACCTGAAAGCACTAGAACAGAAAGAAGCAAAAACACACAAGAGAAGCAGACAGCAGAAAATGATTAAACTCACACCTGAAATCAATGAATGCAAAAAGAGCAATACAAATATCAACAATACTCAGAGTTGGTTCAATTTGAGAAAATCAATAGAATATACAAAACCTTAGTCCAACTAAGTTAAAAGACAGAAAGAGAACATCAAATTAACAAAATCAGAAATAATATGAAGACATAACAGGCACTGAAAAAATCCAAGGAAAACTATATGCTACACAATATCTTTAACAAAGAGAAATAAAAGGGCAAAATAACATCAGAAACTAAGGAAATAAAAAAACTCATTAGTTCAAAAACGTGTAAGCCACAAACTTTGAAAAGTAAAATGAAATGGATGTTTTTCTTGATAGAAATATACTCAATAAAGTAATCACAAACATATCCAAGAACACATAAAAATCATAGTGCACTGTGATCAAATAGGCTTCAGTCCTGGGATACAGAGTTGTTCCAATATATGAAAATCCATCAATATAATTTACCATACAAACAAACAGAAAGAAAAATGCAATATCATCTCATTAGATTTTAAAAAAGCATTTGAGAAAATCCAGCACTCCTTCATGAAAAATTCTTGGATACAGAGATCAGAGCCTTGGATCAGAGATACAAGGCACACATCTAAATAGAATAAAGGTACATATATCAAGAGGATATCCAATATTAAATGAAGAGAAATTTAAACAAATTCCACTAAAATCATGGACAAGGTTGTTTACTCTCTCTGTATCAATTTGACACAGTACTTGACATTTTAGATAAATAGAACAACAAAAGGAAATCAAATGGATATAAATAAAAAAGTAAGAAACTATAGTATCACTTTTTGCAAATGATATGATAGTATACGGAAGTGACCAAAAAGATTCTATCAACAAACTCCTACAGCTGACAAATAGCAAAGTCTTAGGATACAAAATAACCTGAAAAAATCAGTAGTCCTCCTTTAAACAAATGATAAATAAACAGGGAAAGAAATTAGGAAACAATACTTTTCACAATAGTTACAAATAATATATATCAGGGCAATCCTAACCAAGCAAGTGATAGATTTTTATGACAGGAACTTCAAGTCTTTGAGGAAATAAATTGAAGAAGATACCTGAAGAAAGAGTCCCATATTTGAGGACTAGTAAGGTTAATATAGACACAATGGTCATCTTATCAAATTCAATTTACAGATTAAATGTAATTACCATCAAGATTGCAGCAAAGTGTTTTGTTGTTGATGATATTTAGCTTTAAACAGTGGTGCTCTATTTTGATATGGGGAGTTTCTTCAATTTACTTGTATCTGTTAAGATGTCCACATACAAGGTCAATTTTGCACTAAGTTCCATGCGTTGCTGTGAAGATATATTATTTTGGGTGTGGATGTCCTGTCCGGATATCTTGTGTATTGGGAAGAGTAGGATATCAATAACATGTACTATCACTGTGAGAGCTAATGTTTGATTTAAGTTGTATTAGTGCTTATTTTATGATTGAGGTACCCTGTGTTTCATGCATAGATGCTAAGAATTACTATGTCCTCTCAGTGAATTTTTCCTTTGTTGACCATATGTATCCTTCCTTATATCTTTGAATACATTTTAATTTGAAGTTTAGTTTGATAGATATTAAAAGCTTCACCAGTTTTGTTCTTAGCTCCATTTTCCTGGAATATCTTTTTTCCATCCTTTTACCACAAGCGGATGTTAAGAGCCATTTCTTGGATGCAACAGAGAGAATTTGACATTTTGTAATTCATTCTGTTAGGCTGTGTTGTTTTATTGGGGAGAATTGAAATCATTAATATTTAGTGTTATCAGTGTGCAGTATTTGTTAGTTCCATTTTGTTGTTGTTATGGTGGTATGGGTTTTTTTCCCCTTCTTTTGAATTACTGGTCTGATAACTATTGTTGCTTTTATTTTCTTGGGTGTTGTTAGCTTCTTCCATAGAACTTTTCTTTCAAGTGTCTTCAGTGGAGCTGAATTTATAGAAATGTATTTCTTAAATTTGGTTTCATCATTTAATATCTTTCTTTATCTCTGTGATTTTAAGTTATGCTGAGTTTAGTAGTCTAGGCTATCATTTCTAATCTTTTGGAATTTTTAGAGCACCTGTATAGATCATTCTGGATGAAAAGTCAGGTATTATTCTAATAGGTTTACTTTGAATGTTATTTGTTTGTGGGTTTTTATTTTTTGGCTTTTAGTAGTGTCTCTTTTTTTAATTCGATATATTTTTATTTACATTTCAAATGATTTCCCCTTTTCTGGCTTCCCACTCCCCAAAAGTCCCATGAGCCCTCTTCCCTCTCCCTACTACCCCATACACCCCTTCCCACTTCCCTGTTCTGGTATTGCCCTATACTGCTACACTGAGTCTTTCCATAACCAGGGGCCACTCCTCCATTCTTCTTGGACATCATTTGATGTGTGGATTATGTTTTAGGTATTCCAATTTTCTAGGCTAATATCCACTTATTAATGAGTGCATACCATGATTGATCTTTTGAGACTGAGTTACCTCACTTAGTATGATGTTCTCCAGCTCCATCCATTTGTCTAAGAATTTTATGAATTCATTGTTTCTAATGGTTGAATAGTACTCCATTGTGTATATATACCACATTTTTTGTATCCATTCCTCCGTTGAGGGATACCTGGGTTCTTTCCAGCTTCTGGCTATTTTAAATAGGGCTGCTATGACAATAGTGGAGCATGTATCCTTATCATACTGGGGAATCCTCTGGATATATGCCCAGGAGTCGTATAGCAGTATCATCTGGAAGTGACATGCCCAGTTTTCTGAGGAACCTCCAGACTGATTTCCAAAGTGGTTGTACCAATTTGCAACCCCACCAGTAGTGGAGGAGTATTCCTCTTTCTCCACATCCTCACCAACACCTGCTATCTCCTGAATTTTTAATTTTAGCTATTCTGACTGGTGTAAGGTGAACATTGGTACAGTGACAGGCAGGCAGATCAATGGAATAGGATTGAAGATCCAGAAATGAACCCACACAACTATGGCCACTTGATCCTCGACAAAGGAGCTGAAAGCATTCAGTGGAAAGAAGATAGACTTTTCAACAAATGGTGCTGGTTCAACTGGAGGTCAGCATGCAGAAGAATGCTAATTGATCCATCCTTATCTCCTTATACTAAGCTAAACTCCAAATGGATCAAGGACCTCCACATAAAGACAGACACTCTGAAGCTAATAGAAAAGAAACTGGGGAAGGCCCTTGAGGACATCGGTACAGGGGGAAAGTTCCTGAACAGAACTCCAAGAGCTTATTCTCTAAGATCAAGAATTGACAAATGGGACCTCATAAAGTTACAAAGTTTCTGGAAGGCAAAGGACACCATCAAAAGGACAAATTGGCAACCAACAAATTGGGAAAAGATCTTCACCAACCCTACATCCAACAGAGGGCTAATATTCAATATATACAAAGAACTCAAGAAGTTAGACCCCAGAAAACCAAATAACCCTATTAAAATGGGGTACAGAGCTAAACAAAGAATTTTCACCCAAGGAACTTCAGATGGCTGAGAAGCATCTTAAAACATGCTCAACATCATTAATCATTAGGGAAATGCAAATCAAAACAACCCTGAGATTTCACCTTTTAGTAGTTTCTTTATGTTTTTGTGTTTAGTGTTATGAATAATTATGCGATGTAGCAAATTTCTTTATGATTCCATTTGTTTGGTGTTGTGTATGTTTCTTGTTCCTTAATAAGAAGGCATCTCTTCTTTAGATTGTTGAAATTTTCTTCTATGATCTTGTTTAAAATATTTCCTGTGTCTTTGAAATATGCCTTCCTCTATTCCCATTATTCATAGATTTATGGCACAATCCTATATTTCTTGGCAATTTATTGTCTTGCTTATTTTCAGTTTTAACATTTTTTTTCGATGGAGATATCTATTTCTTCTATCTTGTCTTCAATGACTAAGATTCTTTACTTGTCTCTTATATTCTATTCACAAATCTTGCCTCTAAGGCTGCTGGTTAAGCTTCTAAATGTTTCATTTGCACTTTCCCGTTGGCTTATATTTCCTTTATCAATTTTACTTTCTCTTGAAAATCTTGAACTATTTTATCCCTTTAATTCCACTCTTTGTTTGGCTTTTTATTGATTTCTTTTAGGGATTTATTATTTCCCACTTTAAGTACCTCTAACATATTCATGAAGCTATTTTGAAGTCCATGTCTTAGGTTTCACTTATATTGTACCTTTCAGTGCCTACTCTAGTAGGGTTGGTGGGGATTAGTGGAGTTATATCATTCTGTCATTTATTGAATGCATTTTTGCATTCAATGTACAGATTGTCTGAACATGTGTGTTTGGGATGATTATAATTCTACATACTGATATCTTGCCTTTAGTGGGTGGGTATTTCTTTTCAGGGTTTCTACTGTCCTTTCTTTTATACACATGACGGTGGTGGCAATGAGTCGCCTGGTAGGAGTTTTTCTGAGATCTTCCCAGATGTGATTACTGGAGGCTCAGGTTGGAATGTAGTTCTTTTTATTGGGAGCTAATACTTCGGGATGTAGATGTGCTAAAAGGGGCATAGGAACTCAGGTGGTCCACAGGAGAAAGGAATGCAGAGTATACCACCAGCTTTTTTTATTCCTCCAAGAATAATAAAAAAAGAGAAAGGAAAATCTACAGATTGTATTAAGCTACAGTTCTGGGCATGAGACTCAGAGATTGGATTTGGAAAAAAGGGATGAATGTGAAGATTCTTGAAAATTGCTTACCTTGTTTCTTGGTCAATGTGTTCCTGATCAACAGGTTCCTGCCTAAGAAATAGAGAATCAGGTAAAAGAGATTCTAAAAGAATATCTGAGTGATCTGAATATTGAGGTCAGCAAGGAAGAAAAGGCTATATCATGCCATTTGCTATAGGACTGGGGATCAGACATGGGGATTGGATTTGGAGGAGAGGAGGAAGAAGGTCTGAAAATGGACAACAACCTGTTTTCCTGGCCATCATGACAAGCAGGTTCCCAGGGAATCACTACTGAACTCTTAAAGTTAATCAGTATTTCTTTACAGGTTGTACGAAGAACATAGATTTTGAAAGTTACAAATCTAAAGGAATAGTTTGTAGTAGAAAGAAATCCATACAGTCTGAGTTTGAGCATGTAACCTTTTGTATATGCCCCTCCATGTTGACTCATCACACAATTAAAAAATGTATTTCTATGTGCCTCGCACTGTACTTCATTTTATATGGCAAATGCATAGTACTTGGAAGATACATATATTAATATCTGACAATAAAATTAGCCCTATAAATTGACCATAAAACAAATACTTAAAACAAAAACTAAAATAATGCCTGTAAAGTTATCACAAAAAATATATGGATATCTTACACAGTTTTCATAGTAAAACAAATATATCAATATTTAAATTTCTAAAATGAAAATATGATTTTTCTTATTGCTAGATATCATGTGGAAGCATGGTTTATGATTTTGAAGTATAATAGATTGTTTGAAATTAATGAATTATAATATTTATGGGTATAAATTTATAAAAGTCCAATGGAAAATTAAACTTGTGCAATTGTCTATGTTTTTTAAGGCAAATAAGCTATCTTAATGAAGAAAATTAGATTTTATACGCATTTTAATTCTCCTGTAAACCACAGCTATAGTTTTGTTCCATTCTGTAATTTTGAAACTCCTTAACAACTCCTGAAAAAAAATTAAAAAGGGGAAGAATTGTAGCTGATATATTAAGAATTTCACATATACATTGAAGAATAAAATTTGAGAATATTAAAATTAGAAAAGGTGAATGGGGACATGGGAGAAAATGTAAGAAAGCTTTTGCTAGCTGGGATAAAGGATGTTCTCTCTTATATAGGAAAGAATAGTGGGCCAAATATGTCTCTCAGGTCACCAGGCTTTAAGGCAATTTACTCCTGTCCATATTTTTATCAGCATTTCTTGGTATATAATCCCTGACCTTTCAGAAGTTTTGGAGCTGATACATCCTCTCTCAAGCTGAAGGTCATGCTCTTTTCTGTTTGCTGTGTCTGAAATAGCTGAGTACTTTCATCCTAAATCCATGCTTTGCTTTCTGGATGATCCAAGCATCTGATTAGTTCCATCTTTTATCTCTCATCTCAGTGGCTTTAGACCTTTGGCCTAACTGTGTCTGATGTTCTTCCATATTGTGATTGATATAGAAAAGCAAAGGTTGACTTCTAATGAGGCATGCCAGACATCTTTGGATGTTACTGAATATGGTGCCAATGGAATTCTGGACTCTGCAGAACTAGATACTTTTATTTAAATATTACCAAGCATTTACTTCTTTTCTCATCTTTCTTTCATGTTTTATAAATAAATTATATTTTAAAATATATATTTAAAAGGCTCAAGAGTATATTAAATATAATAAAATTATTTTTGTTATATTTTTAATTATATATTTTCTAGCAAGTACTAGCTTATTTCTTTTATTTTATTTTACCTTGTAGATATTTTAAACTCTGTGATTAGGTGTATAATTAAAATAGATTTACAATTTTGACTTTTTGTGATTACCTTAATGACAAATGACAATAAAGCATGTACACAGTTAATGGTATTCATGTTGTGCTCTAAATTAATATTTCCAATCATTTCATTGTACTCTAAAACTCCATTTCTATGCCAATATATATGTTCGTCATTTTACAGTATTTAAAATCAACAGAAACATTCAGACCCAGTAAGATGGATACTATGTTTCTTATGGGAGTAGAAAAGATTCAGTGGTATATGGGTATGGAAAAGTGATGATCCTTATGCTCTGCTGAACATGTGAAATTCTTAGGGGAGCCTGATAATACCTCAGTATCTTAAACATACTTATCACACTCCTCAGTATCTATAAACAGCGAATCGCTCTCCTCAGTATCTACACCAGAAAGCTGAAAACAGGTACTCAAAACATTCATCCCTTGTTGAGAAAGAGAAACACTTCTCTACTGCTGGTGGGGCTGCTAATTGGTACAACCACTCTGGAAATCAGTCTGGCGGTTCCTCAGAAAACTGGGCACGTCACTTCCGAAAGATCCTGCTATACCACTCCTGGGCATATACCCAGAGGATTCCCCAGCATGTAATAAGGATATGTTACTATGTTCATAGCAGCCCTATTTATAATTGCCAGAAGCTGGAAAGAACCCAGGTATCCCTCAACAGAAGAATGGATGCAAAAAATGTGGTATATCTACACAATGGAGTACTATTCAGCCATTAGAAACAATGAATTCATGAAATTCCTAGGCAAATGGATGGAGCTGGAGAACATCATACTAAGTGAGGTAACCCAGTCTCAAAGGATCAATCATGGTATGCACTCACTAATAAGTGGATATTAGCCTGGAAAACTGGAATACCCAAAACATAATCCACACATCAAATGAGGTACAAGAAGAACGGAGGAGTGGCCCCTGGTTCTGGAAAGCCTCAGTGTAGCAGTATAAGGCAAAATCAGAACACAGAAGTGGGAAGGGGTGGGTGGGAGAACAGGGGGAGGGAAGAGGGCTTATGTGACTTTCTGGGAGTGGGGGACCAGAAAAGGGGAAATCATTTGAAATGTAAATAAAAATATATCAAATGAAATAAAAAAAATTGAAAAAATATTCATCCTTAAATATTTATCATAATTCAGTTCAATACCTCATTATCTACAAGCAAATTAGTGGATACCAAAATGTGTATATACATAAAATGAAATATTACTAAGCTCTAAAATGATTGATATTATGGTAAATATTAAAACAGATAAATCCTGATATATTTATACAAAATACTAGATCACATACAAAGCCACCCAGTTTCACTTATCTGAAATATCCAAAAGAAGGAAACCTATAGAGACAAAACTTTAATCCTATGTGTTGGTGGCTAGAGATAATGTGAGAAAATTGTTTAATAGATACATGTTCTAGCACTACACAGTCCTATATGTTTGTAAGTATACTCACATACTATATAGCTTTGTTTTATTTTACTTGCTGGCTTTTTAAAACCTGTTTAGAGGTCAGTGATATCAATGTACTACTCAATTTATATAATACAATATTGTCTACTCACAAAAGAAGGCCTCCCATATACAGAGAAAAGGATGTCTTTCTTGGCCTTTGGTGGCGATTATAAATGATACTTCATTCATGAAGCCTGTAACTCTAGTACAAAGCATTAGAATTCATGAAAAAAATGAACTTTCAGAAGTTATGTTTTAAAGTATATAGAAATTAAAGATCTTTGTAAACCCAACCTATATATCTCTATGATGCCTAACTATCAACATTAACTTGTATCTTTACTTTTTGTTAGCATCTTCTTTATTCTCAGGTACAGGCTAGGTTTACCTCATGGTTTAATAAAAATATTTCAGTGTTTTTATTTAGTTTTGCTCAATATTATCACATATTTGTGTTTATTAGAATAGGAAGAAAATCACTACTCTTAAGCAAAATATTCGCCAGATGGTAAAGTAACTGAACATTTGAGTTAACTTTTTGAATATTATATGTATAGTGTTCAGGATTCTGCTGGTAAGTTTTCTGTTGCTTGTCAAAGTTCCTAAAAACATAAAGCTATGTAGAAGTAAAGAGTTGTTCTGACTCATGGTCACAGAGTCCATTGTTGTTTTCTGTATTACCTTTAGCCTGAGGTCAGACAAAGAATTATAATGAGGACAATTAGTCAAGGCAATTATTCATTGCACAATGGCCAGGAAAAACATATTCAGAAAGAATTTGGTCCCATTATCCCTTTCAACATCATTTCCCTTATTTACTTGTACTAAGTCCTTCCCAATAAATTCCACTAGTCCAATACAGAGCTATTAATCAGAGAGTGGGAGTTTACGAACAAGCAGAACAGATAATATGACAATAGAATATTACTAACATTTAAGTTTTATCTTATCTATTTTAATAAGTATTATATATGTGTACATAAGCAAATATTTAATTACAACTCTACTGCAAGGTTTAGTACAGTAAATAATCATTGTAGATTATCTCTTTAGCTCTGAATTGTTGCTATCTACCTATCAAGAGTGCCCATTTGTCTTAGACATCTGTAGGTATTTTTCTGCATAATGTTGTTATAGGTTCCTTACTCAATTTAGGCTGCAGAAAAGTCTTACTCTATTTGAATATTTTCCTCAGTTTTTTTTATTTTGTTTTTACACTACTCCTATCCTCTCCATTTTCTGACTGTTTTATATTTCTGATGATCAATATGCCCTACACTCTAATGCTGACTGTAGTACCACCAGTTTAAGCTTATCCCAGACTAGCTTACAAATAAATGAGACTCCGACTATGGGTGTTCTATTTGGCTTTGAGAATTCCCGATGTGTAATTCCTAATCTACTCTTCTGGTAGCCTGACTACCTCCCCATCAGTGTACTACATATACTTACTGTCTTTCCTGGCCATGTATCATGGTTGATCTCCTCTCTCTCATTCTTCTTTCTCCTCTTTCCTTCTCTCTTTCCCAACCAGAGCACTCTAAACTCGCCTAGCTTTAATCCCTCCAGTAATTGGTTACAGCCAATTTTATTTATCCAATAGTTTTAAACCAAGAAGCAAAGTTTACACAACAAAAGTTATGAGATGTCACTCATAGGCCAAAACCTTCAAGTAGCAAATTTAGTATTACAGCATATAGAAATAAATGAAACCTCAACAACTGTCTATCCTGTATGTATGTATCCTTTCTTCTCAGCAACATAGTCTGCATGCAAAGGTTGAATTAAGGTCTCCATAGGCAAACTTCACCTGCAAAGAAGCAGATCTATTCTATTTCTTGGTCTAAGTACTGATTCAGTTTCCATTTCCTTGTTTGTGGGAGAATGCATTTTGTACTCAGTCTCATATACTCTTTTAAGTATTTTTTTCACAATAACATCTGTATTATTTTTCAGAACTCGAAGCTATGCAAATGTAGACAATAGCCTCTATTTTATTAGTGAGTCTGAATACTACCTCTATCCTCATGAAAGGTGACTTGCATGAGTGTCCTCAGAAATCCAGGGCAAGGAGCAAGGTGTAGACAGTGGTTACTGCTGTGAAGAGATACCTTGACCATAGCAAATCTTATAAAATTTAATTGAGACTGGCTTATAGTTCAGAGGCTTAGTCTGTTATTGTCATGGCTAAAGGCATGGAGACAGACATGGTGGTAGAGAACTAAATGAGAGTTCTACATATATATCCAAAGGCAGCAGGGAATGAACTGTCTTGAATTCGGAGATCTCAAAATCCACAGTATAATGACACATTCCTCCAAGAAGGCCTCATCTCCTAATAATTCCACTCCCTATTCACCAAGTATTCAAAACATACATCTGTGGGGGCCATTCCTATTAAAACTACCATGACCTACTTACTGTCCCACTTAGGTTTGTGGCCACAACATAATGGATATGTGCATTAAATCCAACTTCAAAAATCCTTAAGGTCTATAACAGTCTCAAACTCCTTTAAATGTCCAAAACCCAAAGTTTCTTCCAGTATAGTATCGATTTTTTTAATTGCAAACACCTATAAAATCAAATGAAAAAGCAGATCACATACTTCCAATATATGCTGACACAGGATATACATTAACATTCTAAAATGGAGGAAAGGGAACATAATGAACAAATACTGGACCAAAGCATGTCATAAACCTAGTTGGGCAAGTCTTCCAGTTTGCACCTGCTCTCAGGAGTAGACCCTGTGCTGCAGCTCTCCAAACCCCAATCCTACCCAGAGAAAGCTTGATCCTCAGGAGTGCTGACAGACCCAGGCACACAGGTGAAAGCACAATTTCTGCCCCAATACCTGGCCTGGCTGTAACTTTCCTGGGGCCCAGGGAACTCAGGAACCTCCTCACAGCCAGAGACATGGCCTTTCCAGTTACATCTGCACCCAGGAGCAAAAGCTGTGCTACAACCCTTCACACCACAATCCCACCCATAGAAAGCTTGACACCCTAGGATTTCTGACACAACCAGGAACATAGACACAGTTTGATCCCCAAGAGTTCTGACACATATGTAGTCACAGGCTCACAGAGACAGCTTGACTTCCAGGAGCTCTGACACACCCAGGCTCACAGGCTCACAAGAGGGAAAGTCTCCAGTCAGAGAAAGCAAGGCAAGCTAAGACCAGTGATATCCAGATGGTGAAAGGCAACTAAAAGAATATAAGCAACAGAAACTAAAGCTACTTGTCATCATCAGAAACCAGTTCTCACGTCACAGCAAAACCAGAATACCCCTAACACACCTGAAAAGCAAGATTCTGATCTAAAACCACACCTCATGAAAACAGAGGACTTTAAGAAGGATGTGAATAACTTCCTTAAAGAAGTATAGGAGATCACAGGTAAACAGGTGGTAGCCCATAGAGGAAACACATATATCCCTTTAAGAAATACAGGAAAACACAACCAAACAGGTAATGGAATTGAACAAAAACATCCAGGATCTAAAAATGGAAATAGAAACAATAAAGAAATCACAAAAGGAGACAACCCTAGAGATGTAAAACCTAGGAAAGAGGTCAGGAGTCATAGAAGCAAGTATCACACACAATACAAGAGATAGAAAAATCTTAGGTGTAGAAGATAGCATAAAAAACTCACACAACAGTCAAAGAAAATGCAAAATGCAAGAATCTCCTAGCCTAAGACACCCAGGAAATCTAGGACACATGGAAAAGACCAAACCTAAGAATAATAGGTAATAATAGAATAAGAGAGAGAAGATTCCCAACTCAAAGGGCTGGAAAACATCTTCAAAAAAGTCTAGAATAAAACTACTCTAACCTAAAGAAAGAAATGACTATAAACATACAAGAAACCTAAAGAATGCAAAATAGATGGAACCAGAAAAGAAATTCCTCTTGCCACATGATAATCAAAACACCAAATGCACAGAACAAAGAGAATATTAAAAGTGGTAAGGGAAAAAGGTCAAGTAACATATAAATGCAAACATATCAGAATTACTCCAGACTTCTGAATAAAGACTTTGAAAGCCAAAAAGTTCCTGAGCATATGTCATACAGACCTTAACAGAATGAAAATGCCAGCTCAGGCTATGATATCAGGAGGGATATCAATTATCAGAGGTGGAGAAAACAAGATATTCCATGTCAAAATCAAATTTAAACTATCTTTCCACAAATTCAGCCTTATAGAGGATAATAGATGGAAAACTCCACCATAAGGAACCCCCTCCCCCCCACACAAGAAAAAGCAAGAAATTAATCTTCTTAGAACAAACACAAAAGATGAGAGCCACATAAACATAATTCAACCTCTAATAATAAAAATAACAGGAAGCAACAGCCATTGGGCCTTAACCTCTTTTAACATCAGTGGGCTCAATACACTAATAAAAAGGCATAGACTAACAGACTGGATACACGAAAAGGACACAGCATATTGATGCGTACAGGAAACACACCTCAGTGATAAAGATGGACACTACCTCAGAGTGAAATGCTGGGAAAAACATTCTAAACAAATAGTCCAAAGAAACAAGCTGAAATGACCATTTGTTTCTTTAAAAAACAAACAAACAAACAAACAAAAGAAAAAACCACTCCAGATTTTATACCCTCCTTGTCAAACCTCTGTTCCGCATTCCATACCTCCTCCCTGACATTCTGTCTCCATGAGGATAACCCCATCCCCTAACCCCCTACCCCACTAGACCTCTAAAATCCCTTGGGCCTTCAGTCTCCTGAGGCTTAGGTGCGTCTTCTCTGAAGAAACCTGGCAGTCCTCTTTTGTGTGTGTATATATATAGGGGTCCTCATATCAGCTGGTGTATGCTGCCTGGTTTGTGATCCAGTGTCTAAGAGATCATGGGGGTCCAGGTTAATTGAGACTGCTGGTCTCCTGCAGGGTCAACCTCCTCCTTAGTTTCTTCCAGCTTTGCCCTAATTAGGCCACAGGGTTCAGCAGCTTCTGTCCATTGGTTGGGTGCAAATGTCTGCATCTGATGGTTTCAGCTGCTTATTAGGTCTTCCAGAGTGCTGTCATGCTAGGTGCATTTTTGTGAGTGCTCCACCACCTCAGTAATACTATCAGACCTTGGGGCCTCCCCTTAAGCTGGACTTCAGTTTGGTCCTGCCGCTGGACCTTCATTTCCTCAGGCTGCTCTCCATTGCCCTCCCTGTAGTTCTTTTAAAAAGGAGAAATTAGGAGAAGCCCCGTGTGGCCATATTTGCTGCCTGCCAGGACAGAAAAGGACCACTAGGTACTGTATCATCCTGAGCTTTAGATCTCTGGTGGTGCAAACCACCAGGGGTCTGCCTGCACTCTGGAACTGAGCACATAGGTGGTTTGTCTGCCAGCCCGCTGGGCTTGGGGCCATGTCCTGCCCAGAGAGCTGCGGAAAGAGAGAAGCCCCTGCATCTAAAGAGATGATCATGTGATTTTTTTTCTGTGAGTTTGTTTACATAGTGGATTATGTAAATGGATTTTCATACATTAAGCCAACCTTGCATCCCTGGGTTGAATCCTACTCTATCATGGTGAATGATAGTTTCAATGTGTTCTTGGATTCAGATTGCAAGAATTTTGTTGAATATTTTTGCATCAATATTCAAAGCGAGATTGGTCTGACTTTCTCTTTTTTGTTTGGTCTTTGTTTAATTTGGATATCAGAGTATTTATAGCATGAATTTGGTAGTGTTCCTTCTGTCTCTACTTTATGGAACAGTTTGAAGAATATTGGTATTAGCTCTTCTGTGTAGGTGTGGTAGAATTGTGCATTAAATCTGCCTGGCCCTGGGCTAGTTTTGGTTGTAAGGTTTTTAATTACTTCTTCTATTTCCTTATGGGATATGGGCCTGTTTAGATGGGTTACCTGGTCTTGATTTATCTTTAGTGTATGGTTTCTGTCTAGAAAACCATCTGTATTTTCTAGTTTTGTTAAATATAGGGTTTTATAGTAAGATCTGATTTTGTTTTTAATTTCCTCTGTTTCTGTTGTTATCTTTTGCTTTTCATTTCTCGTTTTGTTTATTTTCATACTGCCTCTGGGACCTTTTCTTTCTTTGGTAGGGGTTTATCTATCTTGCTGATTCTCTCAAAGAGCCAACTTTTGGGTTTTTGATTGTTTGCATTGTTCTCTTTGTTTCTATTTGGTTGATTTCAGCCCTGAGTTAGAATATTTCCTGCCTTCTACTGCTCTTGGTTGTGTTTGTTTCTTTTTGTTTTAGAGTTTTCAGGTGTGCTGTTAAGTAACTAGTGTAAAATCTCTCCAGTTTCTTTACCAGTGCACTTAGTGCTATGAATTTTTCTCTTAACACTGATTTCATTGTGTCCCGTAAATTTAGGTATGCTGTGGCTTCATTTTCATTAAATTCTACAAAATCTTTAATTTCTTTCTTTATTCTTTCCCTGACAAAGTTATCATTGAGCAGATAGTTGTTTCCACGTGTATGTAGGCTTTATGTTGCTTTTGCTAATATTAAAGACCAGCCTTAGGCCATAGTGATCTGATAGGATGCATGGGATTATTTCAATCATCTTGTATTGGGTGAAGGTTATTTTGTTAGCATTTAAATGGTCAATTTTGGAGAAGGTGCCATGAGATGCTGAGAAGATGTTATATGCTTTTGTTTTAGGGTGAAATGTTCTCTAGATATCTGTTAAATCTATTTGGTTCATAACCTATATTAGTTTCACTGTGTCTCTGTTTAGTTTCTGTTTCAATGACCTGTCCATTAATGAGAATATTGAGTTGAAGTCTCCAACTACTATGGTATGTGGTTTGATGTAAGTTTTGAGCTTTAGTAAAGTTTCTTTTGAATGTGGGTGCCCGTGCATTCGGGCTATAGATGTCCAGAATTGAGACTTTCTCTTGGTGGATTTTCACCTATATGAATATGAAGTGTCCTTCTTCTTCATGCTTGAAAACTTTTGGTTGAAAGTCTATTTTATTGGATATCAGGATTGCAACTCCAGCTTGTTTCTTGGGACCATTTGCTTGGAAAACCTTTTTGATCCTTTTACTCTGAGATCGTGTCTGTCTTTGTGATTGAGGTACGTTTCTTGTATGCAGCAAAATGCTGGATCTTGTTTACATATCCACTCTGTTAGTTTATGTCTTTTTTGTAGGTGAGTTGACTATATTAATATTGGGAAATATTAAAGACAGACAACAGTTGTTTCCTGTTATGTTTGTTTTTGTAGGTGGCTTTATAAGCATGTGGTTCTCTTATTTTGGCTTTGTAGTGAGATGCTTAATATCTTGTCTTTCCTTTGGTATAGGTACCTTTCCTGTGTTGGAGTTTTCCTTCTAGGATCCTCTGTAGGGCTGGATTGGTAGATAGATACTGTTTGAATTTGGTTTTGTCTTGGAATATTTTGGTTTCTTCATCTATATTGATTGACAGTTTTGCTGTGTATAGTAGCTGAGGCTGGCATTTGTGTGCTCTTAGAGTCTACATGACTTCTGACCAGGGTCTTCTGGCATTTAGTGTCTCTCTTGATAAGCCTGGTGTAATTCTCTTAGACTACCTTTGTATGTTACTTGGACCTTTTTCCCTTTCAGCTTTTAATATTCTTTCTTTGTTCTGTGCATTTAATTTTTTGAGTATGATGTGATGAGAGGATATTCTTTTTCTGGTCCCATTTATTTGCTGTTCTATATGCTTCTTGTGCCTTTATGGCCATCTCTTTCTTTTAGTTGGGGAAGTTTTTTTCTACGATTTTGTTGAAGATGTTTTTAGGCCCTTTGAGCTGGAAATCTTTGTTCTCCTCTATTCCAATTATTCTTAGATTTTTGTCTTTCCATTGTGTCCTGAATTTCCTGGTTGTCTTGGGTTAGGAGTTTTTTATATTTTTAATTTTCTTTGACAGTTGTGCCGTTCTCTTCTACAGTATCTTCCACACCTGTGTTTCTTTCTCCCATCTCTTGTATTCTGTTGGTGACTCTTACATCTGTAATTACTGATCACTTTCCTAGGTTTTCCATTTTCAGGTTTGCTTCCATTTATGTTTTCTTTATTGTTTCTACTTCCACTTTAGGTCTTGGACCACTTTATTCAATTCCTTCACCTGTTTTGTTTGAATGTGTTTTCCCTATTTCTTTAAGGGATTTATTTGTTTCCTCTTTAATGGATTCTACCTGCTTATCTGTGTTTTCATGTACTTCTTTCAGTGAGTTATTCATATCCTCCTTAAATGAATCTACTATCTTCATGAGATAGGATTTTAGTTCAGATTCCTGATTTTCAGGTGTGTTGGTGTGTATTCAGGGCTTGCTGTGGTAGGAGAAATGGGTTCTGATGATACCTGTGTATATTGTCTTCTGTTGTTTATGATCTAACACTTGCTTCTTACCTGATTATCCCTGGGGTTTTCTGGTCTGGGTGACTCTGTCTTGAGTCAGCCTCTTTTGTCCCTGGGTTGCTTCAGGTCTCCTGGTAGGCCTGTGGCACTGGCTGTAGCAGACTTCCTGTTGGGCCTTCCAAGTTTGGAGTCTTCAGAGTGGCAGAGAAGCTGTTTCTCTGTTGCCTTGGCTGTAGTAGATCACCTGGAAGGCCTTCAGACTGTGGTGTCAGTTGTCTAGTTGCCCTGTCTGCAGCAGATCTCCTGGGATGCCTCCGGCTGGGGTGTCAGTTGCCCTGTGTGCAGTGGATCTCCTGGGATGTCTCAGGCTACGATGTCTTCTGGGGATCAAACTACTAGTCTGTCACTGGCAGAGGGGAGTGTTACTCAGTAGGCAGGGGTTTTAGGGGGTCCTGAATCCACTAAAATCCCAGTGGCAGCTGTTGGACTTCAGGAAAGTGTTTACCAAATGCTCTAAGTACAGTGGATGACTCAGAATGTGGTGTCTTCAGGGGACTGGAGTAACCATTTCTAATATCACAAACAAAATTGAGTTTCAACTAAAATTTATCAAAATAGGTAAAGAAGTACATCTACACTTCATACTCATCAAAGGAAAAATCTACCAAGAAAAACTCTTAATTCTGAACATCTATGCCCCAAATGAAGGGTACCCACACTTGTAAAAGAAAAGTTACTAAAGCTCAAAGCACACACTGAAACTCACAGACTAATTGTGGGTGACTTCACCCCTTTCCCACTAATGGACAGATCATGAGAACAGAAACTAAAGAGAGACATAGTGAAACTAAAAGAAGTTATGAACCAAATGTATATAACAGATATCTACAGAAAATTTTACCCTAAAACAAAAGAATATTCACTTTTTTCAGCACTTATTATCTGTTCTCCAAAATTGACCATATAAAAAGATATAAAATAAGCCTCAACTGATATAAGATTGAAATAATCCCATGCATCTTCTCATATTACCATGTTGGTGTTTAATAACAACAAAACAACAGAAAGCCCATATATAAATGGAAGATAAACAATTCTCTAGTCAATGATGACATGATCAAGCAAGAAATAAAGAAATAAAAGACTTTGTAGAATTTAATAAAACTGAAAGCCTAGCATACCCAAACTTGTGGAACACAATGAAAGCAGTGCTAAAAGGCTACTCTTACCTCTGAGTGCCTCCAGAAAAAAATTAGAGATAGCATACACTAGGAGCTTTACATCACATCTAAAAGCTCTATAACAAAAGGAAACAAATACACTTAAGAGGAGTAGATGGCAGGACATAATCAAACTCAGGGCTGAAATCAACCAAGTAGAAACAAAGAGAATTATACAAAGAATCCACAAAATCAGAAGCTGGTTCGTAGAGAAAATCAACAAGCTAGATAAACCCTTAGCCAGTCTAACCAGAGTATACAGAGACAGTATCCAAATTAATAAAAACAGAAATAAAAAGAGGAGTATAACAACAGAAACTGAGAAAATTCAAAAAATCATTAGATCCTACTACAAAAGCCTATACTCTTGTAACCCCTAAAGAAATAGAAGCAGTCAGTAAAAATCTCCCTAACCAAAAACAAAACAAAACAAAACAAAACAAACAAACAAACAAACAAAAAACCCTGAGGATTGGACTGTTTTAGTGCAGAATTCTATTAGACCTTCAAAGAAGACCTAAAATCAATATTTTTCAAACTATTAGAAAAAGCAGAAAGAGAAGGAATACTACCTAATCTATTCTATGAAGATACAATTACACTGATACCTAAACCCATATGAAAACCTAACAAAGGGAACCAATTTCTCTTATTAATATTGATGTAAAATATTCATCATAATGATGATACAATTTGGAATCATAATCTTCGCAAACCAAACCCAAGATCACAACAAAATCATAATTCATCATGATTAAGAAGGCTTCATCCTAGGGATGCTGGGATGGTTCAATATGTGAAAATCCATCTATGTAATCCACTGTATAAACACAGAAAAAAATATTACAATCTCATTAGATTCTAAAAAAACCTTTGACAAAATACAATACCCGTACATGTTAACAGACTTCAAAAGATCAGAATTTCAAGTCTAATACCTAATTATAATGAAAGCAATATGCAGCTAATTAATAGACAGCATGAAAATTAATAGAAAATTGAAGCAATCTCAACATAATTATGGACTAGAAAAGGCTGCCCACTCTTTCCCTATCTATTCAATATAGTACTCAAAGTTCTAGCCAGAGCAATTAGACAGCAAATGGACATCAAATGGATACAAATTGGAAAGTAATTCAAGGTATGTCTATTTGTGAATGATATGATAGTATACGTAAGGAACCACAAATATTCTACCAGAGCACTCTTACAACTTGTAAAGATGTTTAGCAAAGTGGCTGGATATAAAATTGACTAAAAAAATCAGTAGCATTCCTTTACTCAAAAGATAAATGTGCTGAAAGAAAATAGGCAAACAATAGTCAAAGATAATATAAAATATCTTGATATGGCTTTAACCAAGAAATTAAATGATCTGTATTACCAGAACTTCAAGTCTCTGAAAAAAGAAATTGAAGAAGTCCTCAAAAGGTAGATACATTTGTCTTGCTAATGTATTAGCAGGATTAACAGAGTAAAAATGGCCACTTACAAAAAGCAATCTACATATTCAGTGCAATTCCCATCAAAATTCCAACACAATTCTTCACAGAGATAGAAAGAGGAATTCTCAAATTCATCTGGAATAACAAACAAAACAAAACAAAGCAAAAAATCAGATAGCAAAAAATATTCTGAACAATAAGAGAACTTCTAGGGGAATCACCATCCATGACCTCGAGCTATACTACAGACCAATCATGATATAGAATTGGTGTAGAGACAGGCAGGTAGATCAATGGAATATAAGTGAAGACCCAGAAATAATCCTACACACCTATGGTTCCCTGATACTTAAAAAAGAAGCCAAATCCATCCAGTGCAAAAAAGATATCATATTCAATAACTGGTGCTAGTTCAAGTGTTGGTTGGCACGTAGAAGAATGCAAATTGATCTATTTTTATCTTATAAAAAGTTCAAGTTCAAGTGGATCAAGGACCTCCATATCAAACTAGATACACTGAATCTAATAGAAACTTGGAAAGAGCTTCAAATACCTTGGCATAGGGGAAAATTTCCTGAGAGAAGGCCAATGTCTCAGGTTCTAAGATCAACTACAAACAAATGAGACACTGTCAATAGGACAAAATGGCAACCTACCAATTGGGAAAAGATCTTTACCAACTCTACATCTGATAGAGGGTTAATATCTAATGTATACAAATTACTCAAGAAGTTAGACTTCAGAGAACCAAATAACCCTAATTGAATGGGATACAGAGCTAAACAAAGAATTCTCAACTGAGGAATACCAAATGAATGAGAAACACATAAAGAAATATTCAACATCCTTAGACATCAGGAGAATGCAAATCAAAACAACCCTGAGATTCCACCTCAACCCAGTCAGAATTGCTAAGATCAAAAACTCAGGAGACAGCAGATGCTGGCAAGGATGTGGAGAAAGAGGACCCAGTTGCAACATATAACACATAACAAAGACACATGCTTCCCCATGCTTATAGAAGCCATATTTATAATATCCAGAAGCTGAAAAAAAAAACCCAGATGTCCCTCAACAGAGGAATGGGTACAGAAAATGTAGTACATTTACAAAATGAAGTACTACTCAGCTATTAAAATGACTTCCTGAAATTCACAAGCAAATGGATGCAACTAAAAAATATCATCCTGAGTGTGGTAAACCAGACCCAAAAAACACACATTTTATGTTACTAATAAGTGGATATTTGCCCAAAATCTCAGAAGACCAATGATATAACTCAGACCGCTTACGGGACTTTCGGGGAGTGGGGGGGGCTAGAAAAGGGGAAATCATTTGAAATGTAAATAAATTATATCGAATAAAAAAAAAGAAAAAAAAGAAGCTTAAGATGGAAGAGCAAAGTGTGGGTGCTTCAGTCCTAGAATGAGGATCAAAATAGTCACTTGAGGTAGAGGGAGTAACCTGGGAGGAAGAGAGGATGGGTAGGAAAATAGAGGGCAGGATTAGGTTTGGAAGGAGATAGGGGAAAGGTACAGAGGAGCTGGAAATTGAAAGGAGGTAAGTAGCAGTGGGGGATGAGAAACTGGGAGTAGCCACCAGAAATTCCCAGATCCTAGGGAAGCAAGGCACTCCCAGGGCCCACTAGAGATGATATTAGCTGAAATACTCAACAAAGGGGAGATAGACTCCTGTAGAGATTTTATCTAGTGGTTAGACATGGCCCCTGGCTGAGGGAGAGGCCACCTACCTATCTTAAAAATATTAACCTACAATTTCTCCTGTGTAAAGGGAATGCAGCACAAAGACCACATACATTCAAACAAAAACCTGTTCACACAATCACAGCAATAACCAAGGCCCACATACCAACTTCTTTCTTAGTTAGGTTTTTATTGCTATGAAGAGACACTATGGCCATTATAATTCTTATAAAGTAAAACAAAACAAAACAAAAAAAAAATCACTGGGACTGGCTTAACCTGCAGAGATATAGTCCATTATTTTTATGCTATAAAGCATGGCAGCATGCAGACAGACATGGTATTAGACAGGTAGTTGAAATCTCTACATCTAGATCTACAGGCAAAAAAAGGTAAATTGGCTTGAGATTCTGAGACCTCAAAGCCCATCGACTAGTGACATACAAAGCCACACATACTCCAACAAGGCCGCACCTCCTAATAATGTCAGTCCTTATTGACTAAATATTCAAACACATGAGTCTATAGGGGCCATTCCTATCAAAACTCCACAGACAACATCACTCTCTTTTCTTTGTCTCCAAAGTTTAAGAGGAAAGCCCTAAGGTCTGAAGGTTGGCTCAGTTCACCTGAGGCTCTTTCAGAGGACCTGTACTCATTTCTTAGCTTTTACCTGGTGGTTCATAAACATATGAAACTGTTATCCTAGGGAATAATACAATGTACTTTTTTGTGACAGGCACTAGGCATGCAAAAGTGCACAGCCATATACATTCAGGCAAACACTCATACCTATAAAAGGAAAAATTAAAACTCTGAAATATTTAGCAAAGGGAGAATTCTGTGTGATTACAAACATTTATTACAGTCCAATATTTAATACCAGAAAAAAAGCTTTGTAGATTAAAGACAGGTTAATTCTTATTCAATAGTCATGAAAAAGTATTTTTGTTTAAGACAAAATAATTATAAATGCTAACATTTCCTGCCACATATAATATAAATATGTTTTGGTTATAGCTGAAAATTCTTTTCTGAATTACTGAGTAGGATTATATAAGCCTCGTTTTTTTTTTCAATTCTGTTTTGAATTGTTGTTCATGTACTACTTTAAATCTTGACACATTTCTTGGGAGCTTCTTGGCTTTAAGATGCTAAAAGCACATGTATGCTGCACAATGACAACATAACTAAATCATGTCCACTTTCTCCCTACTTGAGGAGTTTGATTGGTTCTCAGAAGTTTACTTGCATAGGTGATTATATGATAATAGAGATGTATTGTAACAAATGTGTCATTAGATAATTATGGTTTTGTATCAGCAACATGGAGTTACACTAAAATAGTGAAATAGCCAGTCATCTGGCCTGGCCACCTTCAACTTTCAACAGGTATAACATAAGCATAATCACATGGATGATTCTTTGCTGTAGCACTGCAGATTCCTACAGTCCTCATTAACATGCTCTAAATTTAAAGCAGGACAAACTCGTTCACTTTATAATTTGAATGCCATGAATTCCTAATTATGCATAATATGCCTTCCACTTCCATACTGGTATTCAATATGCTGCTTTTCTGAGTCCACAACCTCCTTATGGCTTTTATTAATAGGTTGTAGGGAATTTATAGCTTTATTACAATCTGATGGAACCAGTGTTTACTGAGTTCTATTAGTGTAAATCAAATATTGGCTAAAGGAATTATATACATTTATATTAAATTTAAGTAAATTATAGAACATTCTACATTAAGCCAATATGCACAACATTTCAAAAGAAGAAAAATACATAAAATAAATTAGGTAAATAAATATGAAAATAGTAAGTGATGCAAATACAAATTATTAAATACAAAATATTTACGCAAAGTGTACACAATCCGAGAGAAAACAGATTATATGTATTGTTATGGAAGACAGTTTGAGAAGTAATGATGGGTAATCATTCTATTAAAAATGCATCTTCACCAGTTTCCTTCTCAGCCCATTTATCATTTGTATAAAGGAGGACTATGAGGGTCTGGGTCTGCTTTGCTGCTGAGCATGGCCTCTGAAGGAGGCAGAACACAGGGAGTTGGGCTGGCTTATCCCAAGCCACCACAGGGCAGGTGCCGGTTTGTTGGGAAAAATGGAGACACCAATCAGGGGGTGGGAAATCACAGTCTAAGATGTGGGAAAGCCTGATCTAATTAGGGAGAATAAGCTTCGAACTCTCAATGGGACAAAGTTTTGTAGGAAAGGGAAGTAAGTGAGAGGTTGTCCAGCCTGGCAGGCTTCTAACTGAATGCCTATTGTAAGCTGACAGGTGGGTGGTCTAAAACAAGACCATATACAAAAACCAGTCTTAAAGTACATCTGAAGCAATCAGACTAATTTTTGATTAACTGTTGCTAGGAAGTAGCTAGGGAGTAAGGGCAGTGGATTTCTTCCTCATAGTTGGGTGGAGCTTAGGTTCTGCTGAGGACCAAGTTCTCAGGCTTTTTTTTTTTCCTTTCCATTTTTCTTTTAATATGGAGGCCAGTTCCAAGATGGAGTAGATATGACCTCTCAGTTTCTTTCATGATAAATCCGTCTCAAAAATTGTTATCCTAGTTTAAGACTCATTAATGAAGCAGAGTGGTAGTGGAGTCCATAGCTGCAGAATTCAGATTCTGTGCTCAGTCATAAATGAAATAATGCAACACGATGGGATGGTGGTACATACTCTCTATTATTTATTGAATTATGTTATTGTGCAATGTTTTAATTCAATTATCCCTAATTTGAGTGAAGTATGCTACAGTATGCTATCATTTCCCTAGGCCAATTTTCTCCCACATTACTGTCTGTGTGCCTCTTGTTTTGTCCTGTGGTTCTGCTTTATCTGTATTAAAAAGTTTTCAGTGTGTATTTTCTCTTAAAGTCATTTCCGTCTGCATTGTTTTTCTATCTAGGAGACAATCATGCTTAGAAGATGATAGATTGAACATGTTATATTTTATCTTACTTTCTTAGGGCCTATAAGTTAAATGACAATGAATATCAAATCCCCAAACCACAGGTATAAAATTTATCATCTCAGAAGTTATAACAAAGTTCTTCCATATCTAAAATGCCTAAAGTAGAATTTAAGAAAAAAAAGATTATCTAATGCTACCTGCAAGACATTGTATAAGGACATTTTGTGTCACTATAAAAATAT
The DNA here is from genome assembly GCF_947179515.1 of Apodemus sylvaticus. Classification (NCBI taxonomy): domain Eukaryota; kingdom Metazoa; phylum Chordata; class Mammalia; order Rodentia; family Muridae; genus Apodemus; species Apodemus sylvaticus. The sequence goes on from NC_067476.1 coordinate 19,400,826, forward strand.
CTAAGGCTGAATGATTCATTTTAAAAGGAAGTATATATGTTTTACAATTCTGGAAAAAAGTTCTGGCACCTGACTGGATTCTGTTGAGGGACCAAGGCTAAAGAGTGTTACATGGCAGGCTCATGCAAGGTCAGGTGAACATGAGCAGAAATTTTTATGATTTTGTTACCTCCTAATCTCTGGCAACCAGTCCATTCTCAGAAGTATTAACTTTCTTTCAGCATGTGAAGCTTTCTTTCATTCATTCCTTTTAGATGCAATGCCTCTATTATTCAACTGCGTCTTGGTAGACACCTCTGTTAAAGGATGTGAAAACTGTCAACACTGCCAAAGTGAAAACAAAGCTTCTAGCACAACATGAGCCTTTAGGAAAGAAGCTACATCAGAGATTATTGGAGCCAGAAGGCAATGCTTTTTGTCTGCGAGGACCAAAGAATAAGAGTTATCCATGATTACATCATCCAGCATGCATTGTTGTATTTGCACACACTGGCCCGTTATCTAGGTTGTAGGTGTATGATGGACTAGAAACAGAAAGCAAGAACATAGTTTAGATCCTTAAAACCTGAAATTATTTTGATACAAATTGGTCTAGCATGTATTATTAATGCTTGACCTCTGTATGAACTAATAGGTTTACACTCTTTCATAATAAGTTTACACTCCCTTTCATTGTAAAGGGAGTTAAATTCTGTCCAATTGCTTGACTCCAAACATATAGAAAATACAGATGAAAATGATAAAACAAAACCCCCAAATGACCTGGACATGCAAAAACATAATCAGGAATAAACTTTCACATATTTTTTTCTGCTTCAGGTCTCAAGGCTAGTTATAATAGAAAAAAAAGTCTACAACTTAATTTTGCTCTGTATTTAGAAATGTTTGTTTTAGTATTTTATTATTTATATCATTACATATTATTTATATTATTACATATTATCTATATTATTATATTATTATTTATATTGTAGAAGATAGTAATCTGTCATATTTAAATGTCAATGACATAAATATATTATAAAAGTGTCTTAAATCATTGTACTATTATTCTCACTGACCTAAATCTGAGAATTGGCATAAACAGAATTTGAGGTCATATATAATGTGACCTCTAACTATTTGTAACTTAGGATGACATTTGTCTTTCAGAAGTGAAGGTAGAGATGAAGTTGATAGCCAATATGGTATCTAATCTGAGAAGTTACTCCACAGTTCCAAATCCTAAACATTTTTTATTGTCTAAGTAATTCTGTTAAATGTACTTTGTCACAAAATTATTTTTAGAGTATTCTATTAATTCACAGCTATCTCTAAAATATGTGACAATTTTATGGTATATGATAAATACTATTTCAGACCTAATACTAGGAAGTGGCAAGTGCATATCACAAAATATACCTTTCTCATGTAGCCAACTGTCAGTTACCTTTCATTGCTATGAGAAAATAATGGATAATGCAAGTCATAGAAAAGCATAGTTCATTTGAATTTATGGTTCTAAGACAGTGCATGGTTGACACACATGGTTGACAGTCAGGCTGATAATATAGATCTTATGTGTAATACTTATGTGATTGTATGATATTTATAGTTACTTTTCTCCTCCAGGACTGTGTATAATACTTTCCGCAACAATGAATGCTAGTTCATATGAGGGAAGCTTCTACTTAAGCACTGCCTCAATTTTTCCATGTTTGATGATGTAAGTGGTATCTTCAGTAATATAACTTTACTTTCAGGTGGCTGAGGGCAACCAATCACATTGACAAAGCATGTTATGTTTGGGAGACATATGGGGTCATTTTGGCAAATGACTCAAGAAGATGAAACCCATTCCTAAGACTTGGTGTTTGACTTGGTAAAAGAGTTGAGGGATTTTACCATAAGTAGTCATTCTATTTAAATTGCTTTTACTTATGATTATATTTTAAGGCACTTCTAGAAAAGTAGGTTTTCTTGTGGATTTTAAAACAGAGTTTTAGTGTTAGTTATCTTTCCCTACATTCTCTTTTCTCTCGTGCTTTATCCCTTGTGCACTTTAATATTTCTCTTATAGTTTGTTGTTTATCCATTTATAATGCTATATTCTATTTCATTTTTCTTGGAAGATAACCTCACTTCTCTAACTCTGGACCTTAAGAGCTACCTAACCTCTCTAGATTTATAAAATCACACATATCTAAAGAGTAAAATCCAACATCTACATGTAAAAGAAAATATGCAATGTTTTTTTTCTGGCTCTGCATTATGTAACATGGGATGATTGTCCTTAATTCCATCCATTTACCATAAAAGTTCTTAATTTCAATTTTCTTAATAGCTGATTAATATTTTATTGTATCACATTTTCATTGTCCATTAATAAATTTATCAAAAGCTAGGCTGTCTCTAATTTCTGATTGTTCTAAATAGAATAGCAAGAATGACCGTGAATGAGAAAGAATCTCTGAAGCAAGATATAGAGTCCTTTGTATACATATCAAAAAGTGGTATAACTGGATCTTGTGGTAGGTAGATCAAGTGCTTTGTGAATAATTTCAACACTGATTTCCATACTGACTACCAATTTGTACTTCCTCCAGCAATGACTAAGTGTTTTACATTTCCCACATCCTGGCCAGAATAAGCTGTCACTGTCACTGTCACTGTTATACTGATTAACTAATCTTGGCTATTCTGACTCGGGTTAAGATGAAATCTCAAAATAGTTTTAAATTGCTGTTCTGATGTCTAAAGATGTTAAGACTATTTCTCCTCCATTTGTAGTTTACATTTTAAAAACTTTCTGTTAGTGCTATATGTAGATTTAACTGGATTGTTCTCTCTATGACCAGTTTTTTATTGTTTGTACATTTTATATATTAATCATCTGCCAGATGGATAATTGATACATATTTTTAGCATTTTATAGACTGCCTCTTTGATCAAATTATGGTGCTTTTTGATGCACAGAAGGATTTTAGTTTCACAAGGTCCCGTTTATTGTTGGACTTGGTGCCTATGTTATCAGTGTCTTATTCATAGAAACATTTCCTGTGCCAAAAAGTTCAAGACTATGTCCTACTTTCCTTTCTTTCATGTTCAGGGAATCTTTTATGCCATAAATAAATTTGAACTTTCTTTCCTTTTCTTTTCTTTTTTTCTTTTCTTTTCTTTTTCTTTTCTTTTTCTTTTCTTTTTCCTGTTCTTTCTTCCTTTTTCTTTCTTTGTTTCATTCATTCATTCATTCTCTCTTTCTTTCTCTCTCTTTCTTTTTTAGGTTTACAGGAGTTTTATTTATTTGTTTGTTTATTGTACATTAATGCCCCCTTTCAGTCTACCCCTCACACAATCCCTCCCTTTCCCTTTCTCTCCTGAGAGTGTGGGCCCTCTATTGAGTATGCCCTCATCCTGGCACATCAAATCTCTGCAGGGTAAGGCACATCCTCTCCAAGCTATATGCAGCTTTTCAGTTTGACTAAAAACAATTAATGAAGATGGTTTCTTTTCTCCAGTGTGTATTTTCGGATTTTGCATGTTGTTGTCATTAACAATCAAGTGTCCCTAAGGATGTGGGTGTCTGCATCCTCAAGTTGATTTCACTAATCAACATATCCATGGGCCCATTTTATGCCCAAAACCAACAAGTTCTTTCTTTATTCAGGATTGTTTTGCCCATCCTAAAATGTTTGTTGCTCATTTTGTTTTTATACTGTTTTGTTTCAACATAGTATTTTAAATTTTTGGGAAGTTGATATTTGTTGTTGTTGGTGGTGGTAGTGGTAGTGGTGGTTGTTGTGGTTCTGGTGTGTGTGTGTGTGTTTGCGTGTGTGTGTGCGTGCACATACACACACACACTCTTTAGTTTATCTTTTCTGAGATTATTTATTCATTGTTTCTTTTTTAGAATAGTGATATCTCTGTTTAGATTTCTACCATCTTCTATGGAGCTAGACTGGTAGACATAAATTGATTAAATTTAAATTTTTATCATGAAATTCTTTCTTTTTTCATTCAGTATAATTGATAGTTTTGCTGGGTATAGTAATCTGGACTAGTATCTGTGGATTTTTTCCACCTTGAAGAATATCTATTCAGGACTCTGAGAGTTTCTATTGAGAAGGCAGGAGTTATTCAAATGAGTATGTCTTTATACTTGTTTTGACATTTTCAAATGTACTTTGTAATATTAATATTTTTTGTTATAAATAATTTGTGAATTATTTATATTTTGATTATTATGCGTCAATGGAAGTTTCTTTTATGATCCTGTCTATTTGTTTCTTGATATGCATTTTTAGGACATTTTTTCTATGAATTGCTTAAAATTATGTTCTGTGCCTTTCTCCTGGATTTCTTCTCTTTCTTCTGTACCACATATATCTCTTTTTTTACAATCTCAGATATCTTGGATGTTTCTGTGGCCGGGATTTTAGGACTTAACATTTTCTTTGACTGATCTATCCATTACTTTTACCTTTTGTTCGATACTTAAAATTCTCTGTTCCATATCTTTTAGTCTGTTGGAAATATAGCTTTCCTGTAAAGTTTATATTTGACTTCTTGGAATTTTCATTTACAATCTTTATTCAGTTTGTCATTCTTTAAGAAGAAATTTTATTTGATTCTTAAAATTTGTCTTCATATCGTGAATTACTTTCCCTTAGTTATTTTAGCTGTTTGCTTGTGCTTTCACAATCATTACTAAGGCATTAATTCATATCAACCATAAATGTATTTATAGCTTACATTTTAAAGTCTTCATTGTCTGCTTCAGCTATACTGTCTTACTCAGGGCATAATACAATGTAGTTGTGATATTTTCTGGAGAAGACATCTTGTTTTGGTTGTTCATGTTTGTGTTTTCTGTTGGGATCTAGATCTCTTTAGTTATGACATTTGTATTATTTAATGGTTTACATTTTGATAAGGTGTGTGTTTGCTTTCTTGGTTGCTAGTTACCCCAATCTGGGAGATTTTGAAAAAATAATCATGACGATTAGTTTTCAGTCTTGTGGCCACTCTGGGTTTTAGGGTTGAATGATCCCAGATCTGAAACTATGGTTTAAACATTGTATTCAGATTTCTTGTATTTCCAGATTTGTGGAGCAGTTTGGCTAGAAGATAAGCAAACATAGTGGGTCGGGGAACAGGGTTGATTTGGAGGTAATTTATGTAAGACATGGGGTCTGGCTCTAAAAAAGGGTAACAGAGGCAGGAAAAAGGAGTATCTTGGCTTTGGAAAGGCCTACATAAATGAAGATAGACTTTGAGGAGGAGATGAAATATGCAGTCATGACCAGACTAGTGGTACTTTAGAAAGAAAAGAATGGAGAGTGGCTCCTGTTATCTGGGAATATTAACTCATGTTTCATATCTTGACTATGCATGCTTTATTGAGTCATCTAATGAGTCATTAGGAAATAGAACACCTTCTCTGTAATATTATGTTTGATGTTACTTTTTTGACAGTGGAGGACAGGGTTAGTCTGCTGCCCACAGCTTCTCTATCAAGCCTAGTAATTAAGGCTGCTCCAGCAGTCTCACTTTATAATTAATCATAGCAACGTCCTTTCAGAAAATGAAAAATATTAATGTGTAAATAAATTGATTGTTTCACATGAAAAAAGTTCCCTTTAGAAGAAGGAAAATGATTTGTTTCAGTAGACAATTGTTCAAAATTACAGAGATGACTTCCTTTAAAAAAATCATGAACACATTTTCTGATATCTTCCATTTGCTTCTTCTCACAAATCATAAATGAAAAGCCAATAATATTTGAGCACTAATCCTTCTTAAAGTGGAAACTCACTTAGCATTGCTAAGTTAGTAAACCTGGTCTTCCTTGGTCAGTAAATTATTTGTGTACGTTAATAGAGTTGGAAGCTGACATAACTAATAGTGAAGTTATTCAGCCATAAAAGCTCAAAAGCCATAAACATACTAAAGTTTTTAAGAGAATTTTGACTCATTTTCTAAAATGTGCTTTATTTTTAGATGAAGGTTATAAAGATATTTGTGTTAGACACAAATGATTAAAAATATGACTAACTTTCTGACATTAGACTTTATGACTATTTTGTAGGGATAAGTCAAGTGAGAAGATCATTTTCTGGTTCTCGGCCTCTCTTGCACAACATGAGACATAACTTGGATAGCTTTACTTGGTGTGCTTCTCTTCTAATCACACAGAATTTATGAGCTTTCCCTAGAGCAGAGGCCTCAGCCACCTTCACGCCTCTTTTTTGTTGGAATCTTATTCTGCCTGATTCTGGTACACCTTTGTGAGACCTCTCAGGTGACCAGTTGGAACAATGTGAAGAGTACCTCTGTCTCTACTTATACATATAAAGTGTATATAGATGGAAATGCTATTCTGACCTGTGAGTTTCCCCAAACCTACAGAGTACTCAAATACTGTATTTTTAAGTCAATGAGGGAAGTAGTGGTGTATAACTTCTTTTGTGTTTCTTGCCCCTACTCTCACAGTCAGAGTGTCAGTTTCTGTGTAGCTCCATGGACATATAAACTGCACTTCTGTACAGCACCTTATCCTTGACATAATACTACTTAGTATCTTTTGTAATTTTCCAGTCATTCAGTTGACTGAATTTTCATTGTACACTTAGTTTCTTAAATTACACCAGCTATATTCTTCTTTGCCTTCAATGCTGCATTCTATGTCCTGCAGAAAAAATACTAAAATTCAATAATAAGGATAATATAGTTACTCAAAATTTCTTGCACATTTTCCATTTATGCTGTAAAATGTAACTTTTTACCTTCCTAAAGAATAAAATATCCAATTTCAGGTGACAAAATTTTAACATTTCTGGACTTTTATACTTTTTTGATTACTGAAGAATATTTCAGATCATACATTTTAGGGCATATGTATAACATATGGTACTTTAGGAGCTATTGAATATTCATATCAATGATGTCTCTATCTGGAGGCTCATAGCCAGAGAGGAAAGAATATTCCTGCAGATGTACTTTCCTTCTTAAGCACAGAAATAGACTAAATTTGTGCCAGAGATGGTGTTCCTATGATTCAGTGAATAGTGCTTGTCATGGCAATGTGTCCCAAGGGCCTGGTAAAGTAAATGTGCACCAGTAGGTTTTAACATTATATAAGTCTTAGAAACTGATAAGAACACAAATAATAATTATGCAATAAATTACTGGAAATTTTACTTGGTCTTTCTATTTCTAGGCTATTAACATAAATGTTAATCTTTTTTATGTTCTTCCTAGCAGTGGTAGCAGTCTCTACCACAGGCTATATTACCAACTTGCTATAACTGTTTATTTATTCTGCTTAAAGACAGGGAACATTTGAAACAGTAAGAGACAAATAGTATATGCACAGTTAACTTTTATTAAATGAAACATGTAAATATTTAATGTTTCTTACTAAAAAAATGATTGAGCTCCAGGCTAGAAATATCACAAAACACAATTAAAGCCATATTCTATGGGTTTGTAATAGGATTTGGTTTGTAATGTGGCCTAACTCATGTGTTTGCAATACCTATCTCTTAATGTTTTGAGGGATTCTGTGCTTAATGCTTTGAGTACTGTCTCTGTAAACCCAGTCACCCACTGTGATTACATCATTTTCAAAATGAAACATACTTTTTCAGACATTCCTAGAAATCACAAGGACAGGGTAAGAAACAATTTTTTTATTAAGTATTAAGTTGCTTTAGAAATGTAAGGAAGAAAAAACTTCAACTTTCCTCTTAGTTCCTTCTTCATGACTTATGAACTCAATGTCAAAGCCAGGTTATCAAGAGACATAGCATACAATAAGTTATATTTTATGTTAACAGTTGTATGTATATAAAGGCTGCACAGATAGAAAGAAATAGTTAAACTTGGGAGTTAATATTATATTTTACCATTTGGCAACTGAGAGACGACCAGAAAAATTTTCTGGTCAAAAAATATTGTTTTGATACAATTTTTTATATAAACTCATCTCAGTCCTGTTTCTAGTCTATGAGATGGGAGAAAATATTTACAAATGGAGCATTATGCCATCTTTTCAAGAAATGTGTGCCCTTAATAAGAAAGACGATGATAGCTTAAATAGGCTATTGTTTTTCATTTATGTTTAGATTTAGATATTATTTAAACACATTTTTATACCTTTCATATATTAATTGTCTAAAACTTATAAAACTTTCCACAGGACAACGTTAAATTCATGGCTATAGAAAAATATCCATGAATTGGATAAATTATTAAAAGATATGCAACAGTAGGGTGGGAAGGTTAGTCCATCATTAAAGATTAAAATATTTGATGTATAAGCGTGATCTCAAATGTCCTAGTTAGAACTTTTATTGTTTTGATGAACAGCATGACCAAAAGCAAGTTGGAGAAAAAGGGTTTATTTGGCTTACACAAATGTAGTCGATTGTTGAAGGAGTTTGGGACAGAAACTCAAATAGGGCAAGAATCTGGAGGTAGGAGCTGATGCAGAGGCCATCAAGAGGTGCTGCTTACTGGCTTATTTCTTATGATTTACACAGCCTGATATCTTATAGAACCCAGGACCCCTATACAGGGACTGAACCACCCCCAATGTTCTTCCCCTCCCCATATCAATAAGACCCAAGACCTAAGATCATTAATCAAACAGAAATGTTATTCTCTTCCCAGTTATCAAAGTGACATACAGTTGGATTAGGCACAGAAGCCTAAGATACTTTAAGAGGAACAGATGCATTTAACAGGAAACAGCACAGCTAGGAACAGCAATTCTACAGTCAGACCTTCGCCCTTTACAAGTTTTTCTCTTAGTCACTTTTGTTCCCATCTGAATCATTGTTAGTAGGGAGACTCTTTTTTTCTTTGTTCAATGAATCTGTGGGGAGAAAAAAATCTCCAAGTTATTAGGAGCTGCACTTGATGGATAATGTTAGGAGCAGAGGAAATTGGAGATGGAGGTAGAGGAGCAACATCAGCACAAGGAGGAGGAAGACAATTAACTTCCTCACAGATAGAGACACTAGATAATATATCTTTAGGTTCTAATTTGTTTTTTATTTCAAGTCCTAGTCACTTCTTTCTGATCATTTTCACTTTTAATTTAACTGTGTGACTTTTATCTATTACTGCTTTTATCTCTTTCCAAAGCTGAAAAGCATCACTAAGAACTTCCTTTGGTTCCCTTGCATCTAATTTTTCCTGACTTGTTTTTCTTAACCATGACCAAGTTCTGCAATCCGAAAATCTTTGTTTAGAGAAAAAATGTGGATGTTTGCTAATGAAGTCCAAGAATTTCATCAACTGATGATGTCCTGCTTATACTCCCTCTGCCAGCAATAGTTCATAGAACTTCTGCAAACAGAAGATGTTGCAGAATATGTGTTACATTTTATATCCAGTGAATTAATCTCTTAACTTATATGTGTGTAGAGCATATGGCAGGAGTTCCTTAGTCTTTTTTTTTTTACATTAACTTTTTCTTTTTTCTTAAATTCCCATATTTGAGGTCCTTCTTCAGGTACTACCTGTAAGCATGAGCATTCACTTACTAGACCAAGCTCACCTGATGTTGCTGATGAGAAATGAATCTGAACCAGGCACAGTTAGAGAGGTCTCAGCAAGACTGAGGCCAAGGTAAGTTTATCGCAAATAATTTTTTAATCTCCTTATTAGAAATAAAATAGAAAGATGGTTGCCAGGATATAATGATGTTTGCAAGCTATGGAGGTTGCACAAAAATAATGTCTACAACCAATTTTCCTGTTAAGCTCCTATAGGTTTAATGGGCTTCAAGGGAACACAGAGAAACACAAAGCAGCCTAAAGGCTTCACTGCATAAGGGAGTACCTTGATTTCTCAGAAACTGAAAGGCACACAGCACCTCCAGAACCCTGGACTCTACCAGGAAACCTCACATATGCTTCTTAAGGCAACTAGATTAGATTATCTAGATTATTCATTTCAATTAAGGACTCCCTAAGTTCCTTTTCACGTGGCCAGCATGTCTAGGAAAAGAGCTGTGGCTAACTCCCAGTTGATCATCTTCTGAAGTTTGTTTATGATTCAAGGATATGTGTGTCATATTTGGAATGTGGCTAGAATTACAGGTGAAGCATCAAATCTGCATATGTAATTTACCATTAAAATCAATGCAAAAGTACCACATGTACCTTGTTATGAGCAGATATTTGAGCCCAGTGGGCACTCACTGTGATTTCTGGATTCTGATATTCTATAACAAGACAGTGGGTACATATAGATAATGGTAGAAACAAAAACAGTTTATTAAGAAAACACAAAAATAAACAAAACAAACAAACAACCACTTATGAGAGTGTAAAATGTATAGACCTGGAAGAAAAGTAAGAGATTCAGAAAAAAATGCTGCATAAGGCTTTGCAACTTTTACAATTCAGTAAATACTATATTGCTCTATAGACACTTGGATCATTTGATTACAATGGGTATTTTGTTTGGTTGGCTGGTGGGTTTTTTTTTTTTTTTTTTTTTTTTTTTGCACAAGCTCAAGTTCAGTTTTATGCACTTGTGAAAAAGCTTTTTCTTTGCCACTAACTTGTTCCACATGATAACTTTGATCTCTCTTGACTCTATTCCCTTGCCACAACATTCCTCTGACAGCTGTGTCCTAGAAATACTCCAGGAAACTGAAAGACAATGATCAGTCTTCTGTAACTACTTCTGTGCTATTTAAAAAACATTGTACTGGGCTGGAGAGATGGCTCAGTGGTTAAGAGACAGACTGTTCTTCCAAAGGTCCTGAGTTCAATTGCCAGCAAACATATGGTTGTTCACTACCATCCTTAATGGGACCCAATGTCCACTTCTGGTGTGTCTGAAGAGCAGCAGTATACTCACATACATTAAATAAATAAAAAAACAAAACAAACAAAGAAAAACTATTGTCCTAAACACTTGTAGGAGATGGGAACCTTGGACTCTATAGGAAGAATTGACCAGCATTTCTGTCTACAAAGTACTTTATATGAAACTACTGTATTCTACAATTCACCAATGTTGCAAAGAAATGAAAAATTCAAAGCCAAAGCGAGAGTAGTACAGTTATGACTAATGATTCTAGTAGTACAAGATACATGAAGGCTACTATTATGATTACCCCAAGAGAACTAGCTATGTGAAGACAGATTTTGAAGTCAAGACCTTGAAAATATAAATCAAACATATTAAAGATATTAGGAATGTGACAAAAGAGAAAAGAATAATATTAAGAATGAATATAGTGGTTGAATAGATTATAATGAAAGTTGTCTGGAGTTATAATATACATACTACATATAGTATACTACACATACTATGTAAACACACCAAAATAGAACAAAAACATAAAATGAGGTTACAACTGATACACTATAAATAGGAATTTTCCTTGTATTTTAGAAGTCAATTTTTAAATTTTATTTGAAGAGACATATGACATATTGTCTTTTACCTCTTTAGTCATATATAAGTGGTCTTGTCTTCAAGATGCTTTTGGCCATGATGCTACAGAGCTTCAAAATGTAAAAGTTTTGAGAGAATAGGTGGTTTTGTTTTTTTTAGATGAATTATTTATTTTTTAGCCTGATTAAGATAAGTTTCCATCTATACTGATAATACAAACATTAGTAACTTTCTGGTGGCTATCATAGAATACTCAACAAAACCAATTTAAGGAATGAAGTGTTTTGTTTTGTTTATGATTCAAGGATATGTGTGTCATATTTGGAATATGGGCACATGAGTTTGAAATAGATAGTCACATTGCATCTTTAGCCAAGAAGCAGTAAGGCATGAATTTTTAACTTGTTCTGCTTACTTTTTCTTTTCCATATAGTCTAGTATTTCATATCCTCAATAGTCCTGCTGCATTTAAGGTAGTGTTTTTATACATCACTTAACTTATCTAGATAAGTACTCACAGGTATACTCAGAGATTTGTCTCCTAGGTGACTTGAGATCATGTCTAGTTGATAGCTAATATTAACTCTTCCAGCTTATTATTATTCATTATGGCAAAGTTGTATATAAGAGCATAAACAACAATGTCCTGAGGACCAGTACATCACCACTCCCAAACAATACATGCTTTTAGAACCATTTTCTAGCAATAGAGTTTAGAATAGGATCAACTAGATAATACTCTGACTAGGATATTTATAGCATATCATTTTTCTTTTTTAACATTTTTAAATTGAAATATAAAAATTGTATAAGTTTCACAAATCATACCTGGAACCAGGCTGTGGGCATATTAGGGCACCCACAAAGGATCAGAACTCCCCATGGTCACTGTTGGCAGTTTGAGTTGAGCTTTTAGGGATTTTGATCATGGCCAAACCATGATCAGATAAGTGACTTTGGGAATGAAAAGAATTTCAGGACTAGTTACCTGATAAAGCCAAATTCAGAATTTTATTAAAGATATTTTAGTGATTTTAGTGAAGAGTTGCTCAGAAGAACGTCAGACATGGCCATTGCTGGCATGGATAGCTCGAGAGATAAAGCAGCTCATTGCTTTTAGAAGAGTCATTAGTAGGATTTGAATAGGGTTTAAAGGAACTATCTTCTTATTTGGTGGTTCCTGGGTGGTGACTTACAAGATCACTGCTGAGAAAGCAAATGGTAAAAGAGAATGCAACTCTCAACAAGTTTGTTTGAGATTCTTAGGCAATGTTTGGAGGAAAAAAAGAGGTTCAGGTGTGTCTAAGCATTAAGCCTGGGTCATTGCTATTTTAACAGAAAATTTCTATGTATGAAAGGAATATTAACTATATGTTGTCAGCCTTTACAGCTGATGTTGGTGTTAATTATGCCATATTCTTGCTTATGAGCTGATACACAGCTTTTTTTTGTCTTTTTTTTATTCGATATATTTTTTATTTGCATTTCAAATGATTTCCCCTTTTCTAGCCCCCCACTCCCCGAAAGTCCCATAAGCCCCCTTTTCTCCCCCTGTCCTCCCACCCACCCCTTCCCACTTCCCCGTTCTGGTTTTGCCCTATACTTCTTCACTGAGTCTTTCTAGAACAAGGGGCCACTTCTCCTTTCTTCTTGTACCTCATTTGATGTATGGATTATGTTTGGGGTATTCCAGTTTTCTAGGTTAATATCCACTTATTAGTGAGTGCATACCATGAGTCACCTTTTGAGTCTGGGTTACCTCACTTAGTATGCTGGTTCAACTGGAGGTCAGCATGCAGAAGAATGTGAATTGATCCATCTTTATCGCCTTGTACTAAGCTCAAATCCAAATGGATCAAGGACCTCCACATAAAGCCAGACACTCTGAAGCTAATAGAAAAGAAACTGGGGAAGACCCTTGAGGACATTGGTACAGGGAGAAAATTTCTGAACAGAACACCAATAGCGTATGCTCTAAGATCAAGAATTGACAAATGGGACCTCATAAAATTACAAAGTTTCTGTACGGCAAAGGACACCATCAAAAGGACAAATCGGCAACCAACAAATTGGGAAAAGATCTTCACCAATCCTACATCAGATAGAGGGCTAATATCCAATATATATAAAGAACTTAAGAAGTTAGACTCCAGAAAATCAAACAACCCTATTAAAAAATGGGGTACAGAGTTAAACAGGGAATTCTCACCTGAAGAACTTCGGATGGTGGAGAAGCATCTTAAAAAATGCTCAACTTCATTAGTCATTAGGGAAATGCAAATCAAAACAATCCTGAGATTTCACCTTACACCAGTCAGAATGGCTAAGATTAAAAATTCAGGAGACAGCAGGTGTTGGAGAGGGTGTGGAGAAAGAGGAACACTCCTCCACTGCTGGTGGGGTTGCAAATTGGTACAACCACTCTGGAAATCAGTCTGGCGGTTCCTCCGAAAACTGGGCACCTCACTTCCAGAAGATCCTGCTATACCACTCCTGGGCATATACCCAGAGGATTCCCCATCATGTAATAAGGATACATGCTCTACTATGTTCATAGCAGCCCTATTTATAATTGCCAGATGCTGGAAAGAACCCAGGTATCACTCAACAGAAAAGTGGATGCAAAAAATGTGGTATATCTACACAATGGAGTACTATTCAGCCATTAGAAACAATGAATTCATGAAATTCTTAGGCAAATGGATGGAGCTAGATACACAGCTTTAATCAGACTTTGGGATGACAGTTTATTTTTCTTTCATGTCCTCATATTTCCTTTTCTTTTGATACTCTCTTGAGGCTTCTCTATTTGCTTCCAACAGCATAGTTATATTGGCTTTTTAAATTGTCTAGTACCATTTCATTTTAATTGGAACAGTGGAATTGAGGGCCAAAATCATCCTATTTATGAGGTAACATAGTCAAGACTTTTACACAGAAACTTCATATATTATGAACTAAAAAAAAATATGGTAACTTTTTATTTGGGAACTCTCACATAATCCAATTGATACAATGAAAACAATATTAAAATATTACCCCATGTATACATACATACACAGACAGAAAGATACTGAAAAACAATGATGTTGTAGCTTGTGTTTAGAGTTATCATTTTTCACTGTAAGTTATACTAATGTTCTGATTATTTCCTCCATAGCATTACGACACACATAAGCAAAATTGTATTCTTCCAAATGAAAGAAATAAATATCAATTTTTCTATTAAACATAGTAAAATTTGATTTATGTTAAGTAATTAAAATATCTTATCTACCCCCTGTCTTGTAAAACCTTTGTTACACAAATGCCCAGCTATATTCTTAAAATGTTAAGAGGCTAAGGCAGATGACCCATTCTCGTTTCCTTCATTTCCTTTGGACCAATTCTTTTAAAGCTAGTGAATACCAAAAGACTATGAGGTTGGGCCAGATTTTCATCGAAATTAGTGCAATTAGACAGATATATCAATCAATCAATCAATCAATCAATCAATCAGTCAGTCAGTCAGTCAGTCAGTCAGTCATTCAGTCAGTCTGTCTGTCTATCCGTCTATCATCATCATCTATTTAATTTTCTATCTATCTATCTATCTATCTATCTATCTATCTATCTATCTATCATCTATCTATCATGCATCTATCATCTATTCATATGTCATTTATAGTCTATTTTTCTACCTAAGCTATTGTGAAAGGTGTTGTTTTCCTGTGTTTCTTTCATAGTCTGTCATTTGTATATAGAGAGGTTCACAACTTTTAAGTGATTTGTTTATTTTATGTATGTGAGTACACTGTCACTCTCTTCAGACACACCAAGAGAGGCTCTCAGACCCCATTACAGATAGTTGTGAGCCAACATGTTCTTCCTGGGAATTGAGTTCAGGACCTTTGGAAGATAATCATAGTTCTGAACCACTGAGCCATCATCACTCCATCCCCCAAGGTTAACAAGTTTGTGTCATAACTTTGTATCCTGGTACTTTGATAAAAGTGATTTTCAGCTGTAGGAGTTTTCTGGTGAAATTATTAGGATCTGCAAATAAAGATACTTGGGTTTTTTCCTCTTTTCACATGTATTTTCTTGATATCCACCAGCTTTCTTTTTGCTCTAGTGAGGCAGCAACTACTATATTGAAAAGGTATACGGAGAGTAGACACCCTTGTCTTGTTCCTGATTTTAGTGGAAATGTTTCCGTTTAGGTTGATGTTGGCTGTGAACGTGCTGCAAGTTGCTTTTATTATAGTGAGGTATGCCTCTTGTATCTCTAATATTGCCAGGATCTTTCTCTCAAAAGGATCTCTGGCAAAGTTTTATTAAAGAAGAAAATTCTTGGTTTACTTCTCACCAGTCTCTTCTGGCACGCTTATAATATTATCAGAATTATCTGGGTCAATGATAGCCCATGTGTGTATTCTGTCATATTTTCTGCATTCTGTGCCCATTCAATATTATTGCCACTGTAGTGATGGACACCAGTTTTAGTTAAGATGGCATAGTTTTCTATTTCAGATTTCCTTTGAAGCTGGGCAGTTGTTGGCAAGAATAGTTGCTTTGCCTTGTCTGATTATCTTCAGAGTCTGTATCCCAGCATGCACTTTCCACTTTTCATAACAAGCCGCAGTTTGGAATTAATTGACTCCAGAGACTTCTTCATCTTCTTTGCTCACCATCTTCCAGCCTCAGATGTAAGACAACCCCTAACCAAGATTGTCAGGGAGCAAGAAAGACACTCCTGCATTATTTTCACACAGAGATGTTGGATTTTTGTGTAAGACCTTTTATGCATCTAATAAGATGATCATGTAGCTTTGGTCTTTCAATCTGTTTATGTAGTAGATCATATTTACAAATTTATATATGTTGAACCATCCATGCCTTTCTGGAATGAGTTCCTGGAATGAAGCCTGCTTGATCATGGTGAGAAATTTTTTAAATTTGTTTTTCTAATTGGATTTACAAGGATTTTATTCAGAATTTCTCATCTATGTTATTAAGGAATATTAGTTTGAATTCTTTTTGTGTTTTTGCTTGCTCTTTCTGTGATTTAGGGTATGGTGTTATTTTTCTGTAGTATTAGGATATTGTGACCTGACCTCATAAAAAGAACTGGACAGTGGTTTGTTCTGTTTATATTTTATGGAATAGTTTAAGGAGTACTGATAATAATGTTTCTTTAATGTCTGGTAGAATTCAGAACTAACTATATCTGGACCTACACTTTTTGTGTGTGAGATTCTTAGTGACTATTTCTATAGGGGCTATAGGTCTAATTAAATTGCTTATTTGATCTTGATTTAAAGTCCCAAAATACTAATGAATTTTAAAATTTATTTTAAGTTTTCCAGTTTGATGAAATAAAGTTATTAAAGTGTCGTGTTTTTATTTTCTGGATTTTTCAATGTATTGTTGTGAAAATTCCCTTTTTATCTCTAATTTTATTAATTTTGTTCTTTTCTATGTGCCTTTTAATTAATTTGACTAAAGGTTTATCAATGTGATTGATTTTTTTCAAAGAATCAACTCTTCATTTCTTTGATTCTATTGTTTTGTTTGTTTGTTTCTACTTAATAGATTTCAGCCTGTGGTTTGATAGATATTTGTTATCTACTCCTTTGGGTATTATTTTCTTTTGTTGTTCTAGAGCTTTCAGATATGTCATTAAGTTGTTCTTTCCAGTTGTCTTTTTGTAGACTCTCAGTGCTATGAACTTACCATTGTTTTCCATATGTTTGTGTATGTTCTGTTTTCATTTGCATTCAGTTCTACAATGTTTTAAGTGTCCTTTTTAATTTCTGTCTTGACCCACTTTGTATTCAATAGTGAGTCATTCAGTTTCTATGACTTTTTGTACTTTCTGTGGCTGTTGATATCCAATATTAATTCTTGGTGGTCAAATAGAATGCAGCATATTAGTGTAAGTTACTTGTTATCTGTTGAAACTTGCTTCGTGTCCAATAGTATGGCTAATTTTGGAGAAAGTTCAATAAGTTGCTGAGAACAAGGTATATTCTTTTGCATTTGCATAAATGTTCTGTAAATGTCTATTAGGGCCATTTGATTTATGTTTTTTAACAGAGAAACAGCAGTTTTCTGTGTAGTTTGTGTCTCAATGATCTGTATATTGATGTGAGCAGGGTATTGAAATCACTTACTATAACTGTGAAGGGGCCAATAAGTGATTGTATTAATGGTGATTTGTAAATGGTGATTGTAAATGGTGTTCTTTTATAATCTTGGATATCCTTTTCTTTGATGTTTAACCATTTAGAATTGTAATCTCCTCTTGTATTTTTCCATAGGTGAATATGTAATATCTTCCAAATCTCTTCTGATTTGCTTTGGTTTGAAGTCTATTATCAGAAATTAAATGATTACACAAGCTTGTTTCTGGGATCTATTTGCTTTGAATGGTTTCATAAATTCTTTTACCCTGAAATATTTATCTTTGTTGATAAGGTGTGTGTTTCTTGCATACAGCAGAAAGATGGATCCTACTTTGCTAATCCAGTCTTTTAGTCTATATCTTTTATTGGGCAATTATGGCTATTAATATTGAAAACTATAAATGAGCAGTATATATTAATTTCTGTTATTTTGTTGTTATGGTATGTATTTTTACCCCCTTATTTTGATTAGTAATTATTTATTCCCTATGATTGCTTGCATGTGGTTAACATCTACAGAATGAAGATTTCTTTCTACTGCATTACGTAGAGCTAGATTTGTGTATAGATACTGCTGATATTTATTTAATCATGGAATGATTTTTGTTTATCTATTGTAATTGCAAGCTTTATATAGTATCATATCATATCATATAGTATAGTATGTAACATAATGCTGTACTGTATAACATAGCATAGCATAGCATAGCAGAATAATCTTGGATGGCATCTGTGTTTTCTTAGCATTTAGAGTGTTAGTAGATCTGTCTTTATATGTTGTTTGGTCTTGTAGCTTTTTATATTACTTTTTGTTCTGTATATTTAATGTTTAATTATGAGAGCTATGGGGAGCTTGTTTCCTGGTTCAATCAATTTGGTGTTCTCTATGCTTCTTGTACACTGATAGGAACCTCCTTCATTAAGTTAGAGTAATTTTCCTTTAAACTTTTGTTGAAAATATTTTCTATGACTTTTACCTGTGTCTCTTGTTCATCCTCAGTTTTTTGTTATTCATATATTTGTCTTTTCTTGATGTCTTATGTATCCTAGATGCTTTGTGCCTCATTATTTTTAGACTTAACATTTTCTTTGACTGGGGTATTGATCTGGTCTTCAACTCCTGAGAGTCTCTTTCCATTCCGTGTAATCTGTTATTGAGGCTTACCTGTGAGGATTTTGTTTGACTTTCTAAATTTTTCATTTCCAGTTTTATCCCCACTTGAATTACTTTCCATGATTGTAGTACTACTTTCATGTTTTGAATTGTTTTATTATTTCTTTCTACTACTTCTTTGTGTTTTCACAAGATTTATTAAAGGATTTACTTATGTGTCTTTTAAAGTCCTTAACTATATTTATAATAGACATTTTGAAAGTCCATGTGTTGTGTTTACACTATATACTCATTCTTCAAGCCTATTGTATTAGGGCTACTGAGTGCTTGTAGCGATATATTGTCTTGACCTTTAATGATTGTGTTTTTTTGACTAGTGTTTTGGAACTGGATTGGGATAATTGTGAATCTATGTGTTAATATCTATCATTATTTTTATTGGTTTGTGTTTCATTCTTTGAAGTCTGTTAACCTCTCCGGAGCTTGGGAAAGTATGGTGGCTGTGATTACTTAAGAAGAAGTGCTTGTAAAGATTGCCCAGTTTTAGAGAGAGTGTTAAGTGAAGAGGGTGAGAAGAGTTTTAGGAAAGTGCTAAAATGATCCTGTTCATACTTAGGAGTGGGTTACACAGACAGAGTTTTGGTAGGATAAGATCATGCAAGCAATTTGTAATAAATCAAAGAATTTTCTGAAGGCATATGAATGAAAGGGCTAGAAGAACTCCAAATCTTAACAACAAATTGGAATCTCTAATAAATGAAGTTGGAGTTGGAAGAGATACACCTATAAGCAAGTTGTTACTGCAATGAGGGCAAGAATAGAGAGATTATAAAGGATGATAAGAGTCTACATGTGCACTTAAAGTTCCATGTAGAATGTGTTTCTAGATATCAGGTATGGATGGCAGAAATGAAGGAAATTGATGGAGAGTGGGTGTTTGAAAGAGCCACAGTAACCAGAGAAGTTGAGTCTACTCCAAGATTTGGTGGAGTCTTCTAGGAATGGATATAGAATGAGGGGAAAGAAAACTATAAGCAGATTCCTCCAGGGCTATTGTTGAGACTGGAACACCTGTAATGGGGGACAGAAATAAGAGTAAAAATTACCTATCTGAGTTTTAGCCTGGTGTACCTATTATGGTTCCCATTGAGAGAGTGCTTCTAGTTCTTTACAGCTGACACAACAAAATGGGAGGAAGAAGATTAGCTGGATCCTCTCTGTAGTTTGGTGATGTCCATAGGGATTAGAGTAGAGAGGGAAGATAAGTCCCTGTAGGTTATCTGCTACAGGACTGGGGATGAGACTAGAGATACTGTATTGGAAAATCATGAGGAGAGTGGAAATCTGCATGAATCTGTCTGGTGTGGCCCTACTGATTATCTCAACTATAAAATGTTTCTAGATAGGCACAAGGAGAGGGTATAGATTAGAGGAATGGTGCTGAATGGGTCCACAAGAAGAAAGAAAGGCAGAATACCGAAGGAATAGAGATGGAGTGGGAGGACAGGCATCTGTCAGCAGTATGCTACAGGCCTGGTGATAAGCTTTCAGGAACTGTAATGGCAAACAAGAAGGGGACTGAAAATTGCCAACCTATTTCCCACCCTGATGCTGTCATTGTGTACCCAGGTATAGAATGTTGGGAGTTAGGGGAAGGGAGGGATGTTGGGGTCACAATAAGGTCCATTTTGTGTCCTCAGGAAATGAAGATAAAGTGGAAGAACTAATGTCTAAAAAGAGTTTGCTATTTTTAATGTGTATATATATATATATATGTAAAGGTGAAAGGTACAAAAGAAACTACTAGACTGAGGGGTTCTGTAAATATCACTCTAACAAGTGGTTAAATTTTGAAATACTGACTAGGAAATGCATTTCAAATAATGGTTTACTTATATCTGTTCTATAGATTTATCTTCTGTGATCTTGATATAATACAGAAATCTCTGTGTCTATTTTTAGAAGAGTGTCCAGGAGATAACGACAAAATAGATTCTATTGCTATTGCCCTTTCTTTCTCTCAGAGGTGGAAGGAACTTCCCTTCTGCTGAAAATGCCATGCAATTCACAAACAGGACATGTGGATGTGTCGGCATAAAAGCCCAGGATGCCTAAACCTATACAAAGAACTACATGGGCAACTAAGAAAATCTGAGACTGGGAGAAATATTCTTCCCCAAGCAAAAGCACAGAAATTTGCTATCAAATATCAGATAGTTAGTCCTTAAAACATATAGGAAAGTAAGAATATACAAATTAAAAAGTTATAGTTTGTGATAAATATGTTTATATACAAATATATGCATGTAATTACAATTAATTAAAAAGTGATCATAAATTACAAAGTGAGCAAGAAGGAATATATGGAGGGACTTGAAAGGGAGGGAAGTGAAAGAAAAAAATGTTGTAATTGTATTATAATTTCAGAAGAATGACTCTGCTTTAAGGAAATAAGAATTGTTATTTCTGAGTCTAACAAGTGCCATTGTCCTTGAAAACAGAGTAAATTCACTTTCAATGTCAGGGTTTGCCATGAAGGAAATTACATAAATGTTTATAGCTATAGAGTAAGACCATCACAAACCATATTTAGTTAATACAAGATGGGGATGTTAAATAGGATAGCTACAAAAGAAGTGTTTTCTATAGATTTTTAATGTCTTGTAGTACTTAGCTTTAGCATTAGTAAAGTCTAGAGATCTACTGAACTTAATATATTTAAAAAGTTTACTTAATATTCACAAAATGCATAATTAGAGTCATAAGTTAAACTAAATAGCTATTAAAGGGTTTAAGACCACCTAAGATAATTTTTGGTCTCAATTTGCAAAATTATAAAGGAAGAAACAACTCAAAAGTCTAATTAATCCCATCTTGTCTCTTTCTGAATGTATTTTCACTATTTTTTTTTTTTTACTTCTGAGACATTCCTCTGTATTTCATATTCTGGACATAGTATGATGAATATGTTCATCACAGGAAACCAAAATTACCACTAGCAAGAGTGAATCTCATGGGACAAGACACCCTATGTTGAAATGGAGACAATTGCCTACTATAGTGAGACTGCCAGCCTTGTCGCAGAACATCACCTGAGAAACAAAATGTTTCCCTCAAGTGACAAGTGTCATAGCAACTGCTCCAGAAATTCTTGCTATTACAGAACTGAGATGTTGTTTTGTCAACCCATGGGCCTGCTATGTCAGCTAAATGCTATCCTTATACCATCATCTTCTCTGTCTTCTCTTTATATATATATATATAGGCATAAAAGCCCAGGATGCCTAAACCTATACAAAAAAACTATATGGGCAACTAAGAAAATCTGAAAGTGGGAGAAATATTCTTCCCCAAGCAAAAGCACAGAAATCGGAATATTTATAATATCACTTGGAAAATATTCATGATATCATTGAACACCTTTGTGTTTTATACACAGTAGTCTTGCTAGTTAAGCCTTCTATCTCTCTACTCATCACTGAGCATAGTCCATTGAGATCCCTTAATGCTGGGATCTTTGATTTCAAATTTTGCTAACAATTCTACCACTCCACAATTGCAATGCACTGATCCAAATTGAATGTTCACCATGGATGTAGCTTTTTTTCAGAGGACCTTAGTTGCATATTTTCTGAAAACATGATAAGGGAAATGCTTGTCTTGTTCTCCATCTGAGAAGAGAAAGTTGTGGGTTTGTCTTCTCTCCTTTAGTGACCTCCAGCTCTAGTCCTATAACATATTTTACAGTCTCTTGTTCTGATACTAGTAGAAATTCATAGTATATGGGGAATATTGTATAGCACTTGATGTGCTGATTGTGATGGTTTTACTCTATGTCAAGTAAGTAATACTAAGATACACATGGATGTAAGTCCTCAAATAAATATTTCTGTGTTTCTTTCCAGGAGCAGCCTGCAAAATCCACTCAAAGATGGTTTGACCAGGCATTTTAAGAAAGACATGTTCTGTCCAATTTGCTGAATGAGCACCCAAACACCAAACTACCTCAGCTTTGTCGCTCTGATTCCTTCTTCTCTGAATTCCTCCATCTCTCCCAAATTTCCTCTGAGAAGAGTAACAGATATGAAAGATAAACTTACTGTGACAAGAACATCCAGTAGAAAAAAGACAGCATTTTTAACAAATGGTGCTGGATTAACTGGAGGTCAACATGTAGAAAAAATGCAAATTGACCCATTCTTATCTGCTTGTGCAAAGCTCAAGTCCAAATGGATCAAGGACCTTCACATAAAACTAGATACATTGAATCTGTATATTGCTTTTGGCAGGATGGTCATTTTTACTATATTAATTCTTCCAATCCAAGAGAATGGAAGATTTTTCCATCTTCTGAGGTCTTCTTGGATTTCTTTCTTCAAAGACTTGAAATTCCTGTCATACAGATCTTTTACTTGTTTGGTTAGAGTAACACCAAGATACTTTATATTGTTTGTGGCTCTTGTGAAGGGTGTCATTTCCCTAATTTCTCCACTGCTGGTGGGGTTGGAAGCTGATACAAGCACTCTGGAAATCAGTCTGGCGGTTCCTCAGAAAACTGGGAATGATACTTCCAGAGAACTCCACTATACCACTCCTGGGCATATACCCAGAGGATTCCTCAGCTTGTAATAAGGATGCATGCTCAACTATGTTCATAGCAGCCCTTTTTATAATATGCAGAAGCTTGAAAGAACCCAGATGTCACTCAGTGGAGGAATGGATGCAGAAAATTTGGTATATATATACAATGGAGTACTATTTGGCCATTAAAAACAATGAATTCATGAAATTCTTAGACAAATGGATGGAACTGGAGAATATCATCCTAAGTGAGGTAACTCAATTTCAAAAGAACACTCATGGTATGCACTTACTGATAAGCAGATATTAGCCTAAAATCTTGGAATACCCAGGACAAAATTCACATATCAAATGATGCCCAAGAAGAAGGAAGGAGTGGCCCCTGGTTCTAGAAAGGCTCAGTGCAGCACTGTAGGAGAATACCAGGACAGGGAAGTGGGAAGGGGTGGATTGGGGAACAGAGGGAGAGAAGAAGGCTTATGGGACTGTCGGGGTAAAGGGATCCAGGAATCGGAAATCATTTCAAATGTAAATAAAGAATATATTGAATTAAAAATAGAAAAAAAACTAGTTAACAATGAAGCTGATACAGGAAAAAGTGGGGAAGAGCCTTGAACACCTGGGCACAGGAAAAACCTTCCTGAATAAAACACCAATAGCTTATGCTCTAAGAACAAGAATTGACAAATGGGACCTTAAAAACTGCAAAGCTTCGGTAAGGCAAAGATACTGTCAATAGGACAAAATGGCAATCAACAGATTGGGAAAAGATCTTTACCAATCCTATATCTGAAAGAGGGCTAATATCCAATGTTTACAAAGAACTCAAGAAGTTAGACTTCAAATACCCATTAAAAATTTAGTACAGAGCTAAACAGGGAATTCTCAACTGAGGAATCTGGAATGGCTCTGAAGCACCTAAAGAAATGTTCAGCGTCCTTAGTTATCAGGGAAATGCAAATCAAAATAATACTGAGATTTTAAGTCACACCAGTCAGAATGGCTAAGATGAAAAACTCAGGGGACAGCAAATTTTGGAGAGGTGTGGAGAAAGAGGAACATTTCTCCATTGCCGGTGGGATTACAAACTGGTAAAAACACTCTGGAAATCTCAATTTGGAGATTCCTCAGAAAATTAAACATAGTCCTACCTGAGGACCCAGCTATACCACTCCATATATACCCAGAAGATGCTCCTACAGGTAATAAGGACACTTGCTGCACTATGTTCATAGCAGCCTCGTTTATAATAGCCAGAAGCTGGAAAGAACCCAGATGTCCTTCAACAGAGGAATGCATACAGAAACTGTGGTCTGTATACACAATGGAGTATCATTCAGCTTTTAAAAACAATGAATTCATGAAATTCTTAGGCAAATGAATGGAACTAGAAAGTGTCATGCTGATCAAGGTAATCCAATAACAAAAGAAAACACAGGGTATGTATTCGCTGATAAGTGGATATTAGCTCAAAAGCTTAAAATAAACAAGTTACAATTCACAGACCACAGGACACTCAAGAAGAAGTAAGACTGAAGTGGGGGTGCTTTGGTTCCTCTGAAAAAGCAAACAAAATACTCACAGGTGCAATTACGGAGACAAAGTATCGAGCACAGACTGAAGGAAAGGCAACTCAGAGACTGTCCTACCTGGGTATTCATCCTATAAAGAGTCAACAAACCCTGACACTATTATGGACAAGAAGTGCATACCTAAAGGAGCCTGTTATGGTTGTCTCCAGAGGGGCACTGCCAGAGCTGTACAGGTACAAAGGCAGATGCCAGCAGTCAACCACTGGACTGAGCATTGGGACCCCAATGGAGGACTTGGAGGGCAGACTGGAGCAGCTGAAGGGGTTTGCAGCTCCATGGAAAGAACAATGATGTCAGCCATGCAGATGCCCCAGGGCTCCCAGGGACTAAACCATCAACCAAGGGGCACGCATGGTTCCCAAAAAAAGTGTGGCAGAGGAATGCCTTGCCAGACATTAGTGGGAGGAGAGGTCCTTAGTCCTATGAAGGCTCAATAGATGCCCAGCATAGGGAAATCAAGGGGCAGGGTAAGTGGGAGTGGGCAGGATGGAGGGGCATATATTTGGGGGCAAGGGGTGGGAGGAGGTGTTGGGGGTTTTCAGGGAGGGGAGAAACTGGGAATGGTTTTAGCATTTGAAATGTAAATGAAGAATAAATTCAATTAAAAATATTTTAAAAAATAGAGATTAGACAATTGGCAATGTTCTAATTTTTAGGAAAGATTGGGATTTCACATCTCCACCCAGGACAAAATTAGATTCCATTCTTTAACCAAAAGGAAGTAAAGAACAAAGCTTGACAGCTTAACTTTTGCATATGAAAGATAGGAGGTGTGTTCCAAAGTAGACCCTAAGGAAAAATTCATTCATAGTTGCCTCAACTCAAACTGTAGCCTGTCAAGCTACCTGAAAGCAATACTTCTCTTCACAAGTCACTCTCAGTCAATAAACTAGTTTTGTCCTCTCCCTGCTGAAACCGACTCCATCTTTTGCTTCTTCTTACAGAATTTTTTTAACAAAATTGAGTGCCATAATATTGATTTCGATGTGTGTTCAATATCTTTTTTCAATAAAACTAGACTAGTCCAGTTCTGTGGGAAGCCATAATGGACCCTCTCTAACAGCCTGGAGGGCTGGCAGGGCAAAGGTCATGAGTGAAACAAAGAAGAGCCTCTCCCATGAACAGCCGGTCAAAGGGAAGTCCTAAGATAACTGTGGGATGCTGCAGACTATGCAAACATCAGATGTCTCGGAAGACCCTTATCTCTTCCTGCTGATACTGTCAAGAATGCCCCTCCCTCCTTCGTTCTTGCCTCAAGGCGAGCTCTTCCTCTGAAAGCTTAAAACGTATGTGTATCCCGGAAAATTAAAGGAGACCTCAACAATTGAACCCCCCCTTTGCTTGGTCTCCTTTTTCTCTCCCCCCTTTGACCCTCAGGTAGCACCCCTTCAGAACCCTGAATAACTGTATCTGCTGGACGGGTCATAGTGGTGCCTGAACAGGGACCCGAAGTAGAGTCAACTACCGGACAACAGAGGAAAAACCCCTGGAAAAGGAGGACCCCACAGACTGCATCACTCGTGCGTCACTGGAGGGGCAGGTAAGTGGCCAAAAAATTGTCATCCGATTGTCATGGGGAAACAATTATAAAAAGAAGCTTGTTTTATAGGAGAAATTAAGCAATCACTCAGGGAGAGAGGAATAAGAGTTAAAAAAAAAGATTTAATTAAGTTCTTTTGTTTTATTGATTAAAAAATGCACTTGGTTGGTTTTAAGTGGACCTGACATTCACCCACTAACTAAATAGGGTTGGCAAAGAAATTAATAAGATTTTGAAAACAGGCGAACCAGTGTCTGATGCATTTTTTAGTTACTGGGGCCTTAATAATAGATGCTGAGAATGGAGGGGAGAGCGCCCATCTGTTAGCTGTTGCTGGCGACTTTCTGCAAGCTTCAAGGCCTTCACACAAAAGCGAAAGCGGCTGAGGGTGAGCCGCGCTCTCCATGTCCCTCTGTAATTATAGATATGCCTGGGGATATGGAGGACCCTCCTCCAAAGATTACATGACCCCTAGAGGACCCCAAAATTCCTAGAAGTATATACCCTTCTCTTAAGGAGATTTCAAAAGGCCAAAATGAAACTAAATCAAGTGCCGTGCCACTCCTCAGACTCAAAATTAGACCCAGCCTCCGAGGCTGAGTTAGAGGAGGAAGCTGCCAGGTACTAAGAGGAGAGGTACGGTGACGGACCCGGAGAACCTCGAGTCTTTTTCACTCGGGCCCCCTGCCATATCTACCTCGGTGCTGTCAGCCCCTCCTGTGCCTCTGCCGATCACAGTGGTTGAAGGACTAATCCAAACAAAAGCTGTACTTGAGGCACAAATCACCTGGCTCAGGCAGGTCTTACATTTGCAACAAGAATTAGGAGATCTTTCTTTAGAAATTCAAAACCTACGACCAATGGCGAGGGAGCCCCTACTCAGGAGGGCCCACCCCTTACTTTCCACAATGTGAGTCCTGGTGTAATACCTTACAAATAACCTTTACAGGCCAGGGAAAGAAATTTGCTTGGGAGGCTTCAGGAGGAGCTGAGTGGGGCTTATGTACCCATAGAGAAGGCAAACACTCATGTCTTTCCTTTAAATTACAGTTGGAAAAGCTTTACCCTATATACATCAAGCCTCCATTGGACCTAATCATCAATTACTTAATTTTGCCCCCTCATCACCCAGAGGAGCCTCAGAGTCTAGGAATCCATCAGCCACACGGGCTCCACATAATTCTTCCTTGCCTACCTTGTTCCACCCTACCATCCCCCAGGGCCCTATTCTGTCATCTCGGGTAATTCTTTCCATCCTTAATGCATCTGCCTCTGCTTTGCTCCTTAAGGAATAGGAGACTAATTCATCTAAATATGTAGAATGATGGATATGTTTTTCGGTCTCTCCTCCATTCTATGAGGGCGTTGCTCTTTTTGGAAATTTTACATATACCAATTATTCTGAGGGTTTAAATGGAAATTTCTTAGGATTCACCCTCACAGAGGTATCTGGGGTAGGAAGCTGCGTTCTGGGAGAACATATGCTCCTCCCTCTACAATTGTTAGAGATATGCAACCATACCATAACTATTGACAATCATTATGAGTATTTGCTAGCCCCAAATTATACCTATTTGGCATGTTCCTCAGGATTGACTACCTATATTATAATATCTAAATTCATACAGCGTCGCGATTATTGCGTGCTGGTACAATTACTTCCAAGACTTAGCATTCATGAGCCAAGAGACCTTTTAAACTTCTGGGATGAAAACGTTGAGATGCCCCATCGGGAGGCTATCACCCTTACTTTTATTCTAGGATTAGGGGTAGCCGGAACAGGCACAGGCATTGCCTCCCTTGTTACCTCTCAACAGAATTGACAACAATATCATTTACTTAGTGCTACCATTGATAAGGACCTAGCCAAACTCAGAGATGGTTTAGCCAATTTAAATGATTCTGTTGCTTCCTTATCAGTAGTATTACAAAATAGGAAAGGTCTTGATCTGCTCTTCCTACAACAGGGAGGACTTTGTGCAGCCTTAAGGGAAGAATGCTGTGTTTATGTGGACAAGACAGGACTGGTAGATGACAGTCTGAGGAGAGTAAAAGAGAGTTTAGAGAAACACAAAAGAGAATGAGAACAGCAGGAGTCTTGGTGTAAAAATTGGTTCTCCACGTACCCGTGGCTTTCCACCCTACTACCTTCTATTCTAGGACCCTTCTTAGGGTTATTACTGTTAATCTCCTTTGGTCCCTGGGCTTTTCAACGATTAACCTACTTCATTAAATCACAAATAGATTCCACCCTACCCAAGAATTATGTCTTGGTACAGTAACATCGGCTGGACACAGGGGAAATGATGGACCCCGGGAGATGAGACGGCTCTGCAGAAGCAACCTCAGTACCCGCCAAGGAGAGGCTCAATTTCAATAAGCTCCTTTTGTGAGACTCTGTTTGGTTTCCACTTATTCATTCCTGGGCTTATCTGAAGAGGGAGCTGACCCAAGGTAGCTGTCTTAAGGAAGAGCAACTTCCTCCATCCCACGACTGACCAACCAAAGAGACTGGGCCTTGAGGATGACAAGGTAACCCTACAATGGGTAAGGCTGGGGATAGGGAGGTCGATCCTAAGACAGAGACAGCTACACATTATTGGTCTGGCTCCCTTGCCCAGTATTTCTGCCCAGACCTTACCACTTCTAATATAAGGAAAGGGAGGAAATGTGGGAAGCCATAATGAACCCTCTCTAACAGCCTGGAGGGCTGGCAGGGCAAAGGTCCTGAGTAAAACAAAGAAGAGCCTCTCCCCATGAACTGCCGATCAAAGGGAAGTCCTAAGATAACCGATGGATGCTCCAGACTATGCAAACATCAGATATCTCCAGTGGAGGACCCTTATCTCTTTCTGCTGATACTGTCAAGAATGCCCCTCCCTCCTCTGTTTTTGCTTCAAGGCAAGCTCTTCCTCTGAAAGCTTAAAACCTGTGTACCCCGGAAAATTAAACAAGACCTCGACAATTCAACCCCCCTTTGCCTGGTCTCCTTTTCCTCTTCCCCCTCTTGACCCTCAGGTAGCACCCTTTCAGAACCCTGAATAACTGGACCTGCTGGACGGGTCACAGTTCTATATTTTCCAAAGAAAATTAACATCACATGAACTAATTACTTTTAAAGTATCAAAGGTGTCTTTTAGCAACTTCCTTTTTTTTTAGTTTGTATAATATAGGAATCTAGATTAAGAGTTAGATACCACTAATACCTATTCTGTTGATAGTTTTAGAATTAATAAAATGCTTTATATTGGGAGAAATATATAAATCACTTTGTAAAACATATGGAGTGAGAAACAGTTTGAAAAATGGAAAAGAAAAAAAGAAAAAGGAAAATGGAAAATAAAATTAAAACTTTACGGAAACTAGGGTGTTTTTCAAGTCGTGTTATCTTACTATATTACATTCATTCCTTGAAACTTAAAATTCTTAAAAGTAGACTCATTTCAGGCCTTTAGAAGACCTCCAGGTTTTGCATAAAACTAATATTCTTGTGAAAATGGTTTTTTTTCATTAATTAGTGTCAGGAAGCCACCCATTGTAGGACACAATTCAAATGCAGATATTCTAAACTCCATAGTTCAAGTGAGAATGTTTGTATTGAATGGTGATAACACGTCTGGAGCATTGATTTTTTTTTATTCGATATAATTTATTTACATTTCAAATGATTTCCCTTTTCTAGCCCCCCCACTCCCCGAAAGTCCCGTAAGCCCCCTTCTCTTCCCCTGTCCTCCCTCCCACCCCTTCCCACTTCCCCGTTCTGGTTTTGCCGAATACTGTTTCACTGAGTCTTTCCAGAACCAGGGGCCACTCCTCCTTTCTTCTTGTATCTCATTTGATGTGTGGATTATGTTTTGGGTATTCCAGTTTTCTAGGTTAATAACCACTTATTAGTGAGTGCATACCATGATTCACCTTTTGAGTCTGGGTTACCTCACTTGGCATGATGTTCTCTAGCTCCATCCATTTGCCTAAGAATTTCATGAATTCATTGTTTCTAATGGCTGAATAGTACTCCATTGTGTAGATATACCACATTTTTTGCATCCACTCTTCTGTTGAGGGATACCTGGGTTCTTTCCAGCATCTGGCAATTATAAATAGGGCTGCTATGAACATAGTAGAGCATGTATCCTTATTACATGGTGGGGAATCCTCTGGATATATGCCCAGGAGTGGTATAGCAGGATCTTCTGGAAGTGAGGTGCCCAGTTTTCGGGGGAACCGCCAGACTGATTTCCAGAGTGGTTGTACCAATTTGCAACCCCACCAGCAGTGGAGGAGTGTTCCTCTTTCTCCACATCCTCTCCTACACCTGCTGTCTCCTGAATTTTTAATCTGAGCCATTCTGACTGGTGTAAGATGAAATCTTAGGGTTATTTTGATTTGCATTTCCCTAATGGCTACTGAAGTTGAGCATTTTTTAAGATGCTTCTCTGCCATCCGAAGTTCTTCAGGTGAGAATTCTTTGTTTAACTCTGTACCCCATTTTTTAATAGGGTTGTTCGGTTTTCTGGAGTCTAACTTCTTGAGTTCTTTATATATATTGGATATTAGCCCTCTATCTGATGTAGGATTGGTGAAGATCTTTTCCCAATTTGTTGGTTGCCGATCTGTCCTCTTGATGGTGTCCTTTGCCTTACAGAAACTCTGTAACCTTATGAGGTCCCATTTGTCAATTCTTGCTCTTAGAGCATACGCTATTGGTGTTCTGTTCAGAAACTTTCTCCCTGTACCGATGTCCTCAAGGGTCTTCCCCAGTTTCTTTTCTATTAGCTTCAGAGTGTCTGGCTTTATGTGGAGGTCCTTGATCCATTTGGATTTGAGCTTAGTACAAGGAGACAAGGATGGATCAATTCGCATTCTTCTGCATGCTGACCTCCAGTTGAACCAGCACCATTTGTTGAAAAGGCTATCTTTTTTCCATTGGATGTTTTCAGCCTCTTTGTCGAGGATCAAGTGGCCATAGGTGTGTGGGTTCATTTCTGGATCTTCAATCCTGTTCCATTGATCCTCCTGCCTGTCACTGTACCAATACCATGCAGTTTTTAACACTATTGCTCTGTAGTATTGCTTGAGGTCAGGGATACTGATTCCCCCAGATTTTCTTTTGTTTCTGAGAATAGTTTTAGCTATCCTGGGTTTTTTGTTGTTCCAGATGAATTTGATAATTGCTCTTTCTAACTCTGTGAAGAATTGAGTTGGGATTTTTATGGGTATTGCATTGAATCTGTATAGTGCTTTAGGCAAAATGGCCATTTTAACTATATTGATTCTACCGATCCATGAGCATGGGAGGTTTTCCCATTTTTTGAGGTCTTCTTCCATTTCCTTCTTCAGAGTCTTGAAGTTCTTGTCATAGAGATCTTTCACATGTTTGGTAAGAGTCACACCAAGATACTTTATACTGTTTGTGACTATTGTGAAGGGAGTCATTTCCCTAATTTCTTTCTCAGCCTGCTTATCCTTTGAGTATAGGAAGGCCACTGATTTGCTGGAGTTGATTTTATAACCTGCCACTTTGCTGAAGTTGTTTATCAGCTGTAGGAGTTCTCTAGTGGAGTTCTTTGGGTCACTTAGGTAGACGATCATGTCGTCTGCAAATAATGATAGTTTGACTTCTTCCTTTCCAATTTGTATCCCTTTGACCTCCTTATGTTGTCGAATTGCCCGAGCTAGTACCTCAAGTACAATATTGAAAAGATAAGGAGAAAGGGGTCAGCCTTGTCTGGTCCCTGATTTCAGTGGGATTGCTTCAAGTTTCTCTCCATTTAGTTTGATGCTGGCTACCGGTTTGCTGTATATTGCTTTTACTATGTTTAGGTATGGGCCTTGAATTCCTGTTCTTTCCAAGACTTTAAGCATGAAGGGATGCTGAATTTTGTCAAATGCTTTTTCAGCATCCAATGAAATGAGCATGTGGTTTTGTTCTTTGAGTTTGTTTATGTAGTGGATTGTATTGATGGATTTCTGTATGTTTAACCAACCCTGCATTCCCGGGATAAAGCCTACTTGATCATGGTGAATGATCGTTTTGATGTGTTCTTGGATTCGGTTGGCAAGAATTTTATTGAGTATTTTTGCATCTATGTTCATAAGGGAAATTGGTCTGAAGTTCTCTTTCTTTGTTGGATCTTTTTGTGGCTTTGGTATCAGCGTAATTGTGGCTTCGTAGAAGGAATTGGGTAGTGCTCCTTCTGTTTCTATTTTGTGGAAGAGTTTGAAGAGTATTGGTGTTAACTCTTCTTTGAAGGTCTGGTAGAATTCTTCACTGAAGCCATCTGGTCCTATGCTTTTTTTGGTTGGAAGACTTTCTATGACTCCTTCTATTTCTTTAGGCATTATGGGACTGTTTAGATGGTCTAGTTGGTCCTGATTTAATTTTGGTATTTGGTATCTGTCAAGGAAATTGTCCATTTCCTCCAGATTCTCCAGTTGTGTTGAGTACAGGCTCTTGTAGTAGGATCTGATGATTTTTTGGATTTCCTCAGTTTCCGTTGTTATATCTCCCTTTTCATTTCTAAGTTTGTTAATTTGGATACTTTCTCTGTGTCCTTTGGTCAGTCTGGCTAAGGGTTTATCTATCTTGTTGATTTTCTCAAAGAACCAGCTCCTGGTTTTGTTGATTTTTTGTATGGTTCTCTTTGTTTCTACTTGATTGATTTCGGCCCTGAGTTTGATGATTTCCTGCTTCTACTCCTCCTGGGCGAAATCGCTTCTTTTTGTTCTAGGGCTTTCAGGTGTGTCATTAAGCTGGTAATGTATGCTCTCTCCATTTTCTTTTTGGAGGCACTCAGGGTTATGAGTTTTCCTCTTAGCACTGCTTTCATTGTGTCCCATAGATTTGGGTATGTTGTGTTTTCATTTTCATTATGTTCTAAAAATTCTTTAATTTCTTTCTTTATTTCTTCCTTGACCAAGGTATCATTGAGTAGAGTATTGTTCAGTTTCCACGTGTATGTGGGTTTTCTGTTGTTTCTGTTGCTATTGAAGATCACTTTTACTCCATATTGATCAGATAGGAGGCATGGGATTAGTTCAATCTTCTTATATTTGTTGAGGTCTGTCTTGTGACCAATTATATGGTCTATTTTGGAGAAGGTACCATGAGGTGCTGAGAAAAAGGTATATTCTTTTGTTTTAGGATAGAATGTTCTATATATATCTGTTAAATCTAATTGGTCCAAAGCTTCAATTAGTTTCATTGTGTCCCTGTTTAGTTTCTGTTTTCCTGATCGGTCCATTGAGGAAAGTGCAGTGTTGAAGTCACCCACAATTATTGTGTTAGGTGCAATGTGTGCTTTTAATTTTAATAAAGTTTCTTTTACGAAAGAGGGTGCCCTTGCATTTGGGGCATAGATGTTCAGGATTGACAGTTCTTCTTTTTGTATTTTTCCTTTGACCAGCAAGAAGTGTCCCTCAGGGTCCCTTTTGATGACTTAGGGTTGAAAGTCAATTTTATCTGATATTAAAATGGCTACTCCAGCTTGTTTCCTGAGACCATTTGCTTGTAAAATTGTCTTCCAGCCTTTTACTCTAAGGTAGTGTTTGTCTTTGACCCTGAGGTGTGTTTCCTGTAAGCAGCAAAATGTAGGGTCCTGTTTACTTATCCATTCAGTTAGTCTGTGTCTTTTTATTGGGACATTAAGTCCATTGATGTTAAGAGATATTAAGGAATAGTGATTGTTACTTCCTATCATTTTTGTCGTTATTTTTTAAATTTGAATGCTTATCTTCTTTTGGGTTTGATGAAAGGTTACTATCTTGCTTTTTCCAGGGTGAAGTTTCCCTCCTTGCATTGGTGTTGTCCTCCTATTATCCTTTTTAGGGCTGGGTTTGTGGATAGATATTGGGTAAACTTGGTTTTGTCATGAAATATCTTAGTTTCTCCATCTATGGTGATTGAGAGTTTTGCTGGATATAGTAGTTTTGGTTGGCATTTGTGTTCTCTTAGAGTCTGCATGAGATCTGCCCAGGACCTTCTAGC
This sequence comes from Apodemus sylvaticus, assembly GCF_947179515.1. Lineage (NCBI taxonomy): Eukaryota > Metazoa > Chordata > Mammalia > Rodentia > Muridae > Apodemus > Apodemus sylvaticus. Next base: position 19,435,207 of record NC_067476.1, read on the forward strand.
CTTCATAGTCTCAGGTGAAAAGTCTGCTGTGATTCTGATAGGTCTTCCTTTATATGTTACTTGGCCTTTTTCTCTTACTGCCTTTAGTATTCTTTCTTTGTTTAGAACATTTGGTGTTTTGATTATTATGTGACGGGAAGTATTTCTGTTCTGGTCCAGTCTGTTTGGAGTTCTGTAGGCTTCTTGTATATTCATGGGCATCTCTCTCTTTAGGTTAAGGAAGTTTTCTTCCATAATTTTATTGAAGATATTTGCTGGCCCTTTAAGTTGTAAATCTTCACTGTCATCTATGCCTATAATCCTTAGGTTTGGTCTTCTCATTGTGTCCTGGATTTCCTGGATATTTTGGGTTACAAGCTTTTTGCATTTTGCATTTTCTTTAACTGTTGAGTCCATGGTTTCTATGGAATCTTCAGCATCTGAGATTCTTTCTTCTATCTCTTGTACTCTGTTGTTGATGTTTGCATCTCTGTCCCCCGATTTCTTCCCAAGGCTTTCTATCTCCAAAGTTGTCTCCCTTTGAGTTTTCTTAGTTGTTTCTACTTCTGATTTTAGATCCTGGATGGTTTTGCTTAGCTCCTTCACTTGCATGTTTGTGTTTTCCTGTAATTCTTTAAGAGATTTTTGTGTTTCCTTTTTCATGACCTCAGCCTGTTGACCAAAGTTCTCCTGTATTTCTTTAAGAGATTTTTGTGTTTCCTCTTTCATGACCTCAGCCTGTTGACCAAAGTTCTCCTGTGTTTCTTTAAGTGTTTTTTGCATTTCCTCCTTGTTGGCTTTTGTATTCTCCTGGATTTCCTTCAATGATTTTTGTGTTTCCCTTGCAAGGGCTTCTAACTTTTGATCCATTTTCTCCTGAATTTCTTTAAGTATGTCCTTCATGTGTTCCTGTACCAGCATCACGACCAGTGATTTTAAATCCAAATCTTGTTTTACTGGTGTGATGGGGTATCCAGGACATGTTGGTAGAGGAGAATTGGGTTCAGATGTTGCCATATTGCCTTGATTTCTGTTAGTGACGTTCCTGCGTTTGCCTTTTGCCATCTAGTTCTCACTGGTGGTAGTTTGTCTTGTCAGTGCTGGACTCACCAGTGCAAGCTGCCCCTTCCCAGTTGGCCTCTGGTGCACAGCTTACCTCCTGCACTGCTTGTAGACAGGGTGCTGCTGCCCAGGCTGTTCAGATTCCAAAGCAGGCACCTGAAGGCTCCCGCTGGGGCCCGCTGGATTCACTGGAGCACACTGACTTCTCCCAGCTGGCCTCCCTGAAGCCCAGCTAGCCACTTGCAGGAGTTGGAGATGTGGTGCTGCCGCCCAGGCTGATCTGGATCCGGAAGCGGAGGGAGTAGAGCTGAGGGCTTCTGCCTGAGGCCTTGCCCCAGATTGTGTCTGTGGAGCAGATGGAGCCAGTGTGCACCCCCAGGGAGTGCCGATGGTGTATGTTGCTGTGATCTCCCCTGTGTCCCGCTCACTCCGCTGGGCAGCAGATCCGCCAACCGGGCTGTCGCACACAAGGTTAGCCTGGCCGCCCAGTCCCTGAGTCCAGGCAAAAGCCTGGGAGGCCAAGGTCCGAGCAAAGTTCCCCTAGGGTTATGACTGTTAATTGGGTCTGCCAGGTGACTAAGATGGCGGGCGGGCGTGCGGGCCCGCGCTCCCTGAAAGCGCCGGGAGAGTCTGCTGTGCTAACAATCCCCTGGGCGGATTGACTCACAGATGGCCCACCAAGCCGTCCAGTCCTTGGGGTCAGTCCTGTGCCTTTTGGGGCCTAGACCCTCGCTTTGTTAGCCTCAGGCTATGCCTGTTACAGGTCTGCCCACCAGAGCTCTCTGTCGTCCTGCAGGCAAAAATGGAGCATTGATTTTTAATAAACCTTGATTTTCATGAAGGAACAGAAGTGAATTTGCAGTACTGACATACCATTTGATTTTTTAAGTTTCTTTTTTATTTATTATTATATCCTACACAATATATATTTTTCTACCAATAGTGAAAGTGGTGGACATAGTATTAAATGAACATAAAAAGATAAAGCTTTTATGTGTTTGTTTCTTTTTTGTTTAGTTTTTAGTAAAGCTTAAAATCTTGGCTCTTACTGTGGTACAAACCCTAAATAAAAATATTTATTTTAGACATTGGGGTTCATTAAAATGAGGCTGTACTTCAATGTTCCTCACATCACCAAAGGATTTTACCTCCATGGTAGCTAAGCTAAGAGTTGACAGTTCTGCTGCATCAAGGAATGAATTGTAAGCACAATTATTTAGATACAGATATCCTGCTATGTCACATCTATTTGACTTGAATGATTATCATCATTCTCAGCCCACATGGAACAGGTTACATTCATTTAAGAAATAGTGTATGTATTAAGATGGTCTATCCATGAATATCTATTCATCAACTGTTTCAATGAACAGTGGTTCTGCTTGGAGGGTGGCACAGACATTAGGTGAGGGTAAGATTCTGATTCATTGGCTGTGATGATTTTGAAAAGCATTCATCTCAGAAAAAGATTAACTTATAAGGTCATCTTCTGCAAAGTAGATACAATAATTTTAAATATCAAGCAAAACAATCTGTCTCACTCTTTATTGTTCTCTTACAAGCCACCTCCAAAATTAATTATCTATGTTTCTTTTGGCTGTATAAATAATTTTGAAATATATAAGCTGTCCTGGAAAGCATTGCATAGTATAAAAACATCAAATAAGCAATCCTACTTATCCAGAGGCTGAGATAGGAGAAGCATGATTTCAAGACAATTATGTGGTACACTGCAAGACACTGTCACATATAAACAAGTGAGAAACAGTAGCTGTGGCACTAGTGACTGTTCCCCTTCTTTGTTCCAAGAATTTCCTGACTAACATAAGAATTCAGAGTCTTTATAATTGCCTCAGTTAAGATTCCCTCTTTACAGCTTCCTGCTCCTGCCCAGAATCAAAGACAAGCCCAGAATTCTGTTTTCCACCCAGGAGGCATTCCTGAGTAAGAATGTGTTAACTGATAATGATAAATACCATCACAATGCATTAACTGAAAACTACCTGATGTCCAGAAGACTCCAGGCAGATCTAATTGTCAATGGTCTATAGATGATGGGTTTAAACTGCAACTTGAATGATGAAACTTGCACCTATAAAAAGTATAAGAAATGCCTACAATGTGTCATCTGGATCGTCTCTTCCCCTCTCCCTCCTTCCCTGCTTGCAGGACAACCCCAGCATGTTGGATCAGTAAATCTCATGCTTGTTGCAGCGATTTCAGTCTCTGTGTCTTTGAGAGTAAGGATGCCTGGACATTAGACCCTTCAGGTCTAACACAAGCAGAAAGTGTATATAGATTGTACAGAACTTTTGTTAGAGGTAGAACTATGTTTGTGTTGGGTTTGTTGAAGAATTATTTTCTTGCTGTTTCTAGGAAGTAGTTTCTGTCCTTGTGTTTGTATTTTCCATCTATTATCCTTTGTAGAACTGGATTTGTGGAAAGGTACTGTGTAAATTTGGTTTTGTCATGGAATATCTTGGTTTCTTCATCTATGGTAATTGAAAATTTGCTGCATATAGTAGTCTGTGCTGGCATTTGTGTTCTCTTGGGGTCTGTATGACATCTGCCCAGGATCTTCTGGCTTTCATGGTCTTTGGTGAGAAGTCGGGTATAATTCTAATAGATCTGCCTTTATATGTTACTTAACCTTTTCCCCTTAGTACTTTTAATATTTTTCTTTGTTCAGTGCATTTTGTGTCTTGACTATTATGTGACAGAAGGAACTTCTGTACTGGTTTGTTTTATTTGGAGTTCTGTAGGCTTCTTTTATGTTCATGGACATCTCTTTCAATAGGTTAGGGACATTTTCTTCTATGATTTTGTTGAAGATATTTACTGGCCCTTTACATTTGGAATCTTCACTCTCTTCTATACCTATTATCCTTAGGTTTCATCTCATTGTGTCCTAGATTTCCTGATGTTTTAGGTTAGGAGCTTTATACTTTTTGCATTCTCTTTGACTGTTGTGTCAATGTTTTCTATAGTATCTTCTGCACTTGAGATTCTCTCTTCTATCTCTTCTATTGTGCTGCTGATTTTTGCATCTATAACTCCTGCTCACTTTCATAGGTTTTCTAATTCCAGGGTTGTCTCCCTTTGTGATTACTTTATTGTTTCTATTTCCACTTTTAGATCCTGGATGATTTTGTTCATTTCCTTGTGCTGTTTGATTGTGTTTTCCGATAACTTTTTAAGGGACTTTTGTGTTTCCTCTTTAAGGGCTTCTACCTGTGTACCTGTGCTCTCCTGTATTTCTTTAAGGGAGTTACTTATCTCCTTGTAAATTCCTCTGTCATCATCATGAGACATGATTTTAGATCATAATCTTGCTTTTCCAGTGTGATGGTGTATACAGAACTTGCTATTGTGGGAGAATTGGGTTCTGATTATGCCAAGTTACTTTGATTTCTGTTGCTTATGTTCTTACACTTTCCTCCTACCATGTCATTATCTCTAGTGCTACCTGGCTTGACTATTTCTGACTGGAACCTGTCCTTCCTGTGATGCTGGTTGTGTCAGAACTCCTTAGAGCCAAGCTGTCTCTGTGATCCTGTGGTTCTGGAATCCTGTGATCCTAATATTCTGGGTGTGTTTGAGCTCCTAGGAGTCAAGCTGTCTTTGGGACCCTGACATCCTGGTGTGACTAAGCTCCTGGTATCCTGTAATCCTGCAATCCTGTAATCCTGTACACGTTAGAGCACCTGGGAGTGGAGCTTTCTCTTGGTGTTGTGGCACTGGCTGCAGAGTTTGCACCCAAGGTCTGCTCAGGGCACCTACCCAGACTAAAGAGAACCAGTGGTTGGGCAGGGTTCCTGGGTCAGTGTATTGCACCGGTTATTGCTGATGTTGGGACAGATGTTGTGTCCTCCTCACTTCCTCCCCTCCTCCCCTCTGATCTTGGCTGTGTTAGCGAGCCCGGGAGTGGAGCTTTCTTTGGGTGTTGTGGGACTGGCTCTGGAGTTTGCATACAAGGTCTGCTTAGGGCACCAGGGCAGACTGGAAGTTAGATTTTTAAACAAAAATCATAGACTCTCATTTTATAAAGAATAATAATATAATCTTAATGAGACCATATAAAATCATATATCACCAAATGGTAAGTATTCACTTTATTCAGTAAAATATATATTATGAATATAGCTTATGCATTATTTGTAACATATAATAATACCTGGTAATATTTAAGTAATGTGTGCCTAGAGATATCTTGTCACACTGAGTTTGGAATGCAGTGTTGAATGACATTGAATAAAATCCTGCCCAGTAGTCACATCAATCTAGTCATACATCTATTTAAACAATAATATGAACAAAAATGCTATTCTTATATAAAATAGAATATGACTTAAATAATTATTTATAAATATTTAGAAATATCATAAATTGAAACATTTTCACATTTTTGTTTAACATAACTAATAAGTGAAGTGAATAAGCCTAGAAGATAGAAAAATAAAGGGACAAAAAGGACATGGGAAAGGAAGTTCTTCCTTCAATCTGGTTAGTGGCACTTGCATATCAGATATCACTTTCCTCCATTTTATATTATTTCTGAGGCTATTTTAGGTATAACTAGAATTTAAGCCTTTCTATGACAAGCCCTGAGAGACCCCAACTCAATGTTTTTAGACCCCTAAACAACTAGCCCAGCACAGAGTAACTTGTTTTTCTGCATTCAGCAGATTTGGATTTAAAATCACAGCTCATGATGTGATAGAGGACTTCAAGAAGAACATAAATAACTCCTGAAAGAAATACAGGAGAACAGAAGTAAACAGGGAGAAGGCCTTAAGGAACTGTAAGACCCCTAAAAACCATGGGTGCTCCAGCACCCCATGCCTCGGAAGGCAACACCCAAATCACTCCTGAGAAATGGTCTTGATGCAATAACATGAGGATTTCTTTATTCCATAATTCTGGGTTCCACAGCCATACACCACACAGGGCTAGAGGACTGTGGACTCCGAGTGCAGAATTGCGACAGCTTTTATAAGTTCACAACAAATCCCACAAATCACCAACCAATCACTCCTTAGCATCAAGAGCCTGTAAAATGTGAGCCAATTGATTTGTACTACTCCATAGTTTTTAGGCCAATCAATTTAAATTATCAGAGCCCGCACTCAGTGGACCAATTAGTTTTCTATTTTCTTGGATGTCTATAGCTGCTGTGAACTCCTGGATAGGAGTAATGGCATAAGCAGTTTACACAAGCAAGATAAGCTTAGCTCATTTCTAGCTACCTTACAGGTAGCTAGAAATCACCTATTCAAGGCCTTTCTGCCTAGCTCTTAAAGGGCAGGCTCTGGACTGTGACCTTTTACCTAGTTTCTAACAAAGAGCACAAAGAGCGGGCTCTGGAAAATGAAGTGTTTGGGGCTCCTTAGAAGGCTGGAATTAGGCTGTATTGTCTATTCTTTCAGAACTACAGAAAAACACAACAAAACCTGTGAAGGAATTGAACAAAACCATCCAGGATCTAAAATTGGAGGTAGAAACAGTAAAGAAATCACAAATGGAAACAACTCCGGACATAGAAAGCCCAGGAAAGAAGTCATAAGTTATAGCTTTATCTGTATCAGTGTCCATAGTGACCAGAAGTGGGTGTCAGATCTCTTAGACTGGGAGTTACAGAGGGTCATGTGTTGCCTGGTATTGAGTTTGGTAGCTGAACCCAAGTCCTTATTAAAAGTAGCATATGGGGAGGGGACAACCGGGAAAGGGGAAATCATTTGGAATGTAAACAAAGAATATAGAAAATTAAAATATTAATAAAAATAAATAAATAAATAAATAAATAAATAAATAAAGTAACTCTTAACCACTCTACTATTTCACCTCTCCAGGCTGTGCCAATGGATTTTTAATGTATTTGGATTGATGTCCCTTTTTTTGCTACTATACAGACACCATGCATGAAATAGTTGGAATGTGGTACTTGGGGTAATCTGAATCTATATTTCTGAACAACGGTCACTTTTTTTTGTTCCAGATAAAATTAAGGCTCAGTGCCACTTGAGATGAGAACTGTGATTTTTGTATCAACATTAATTTTACTTGCAGTAAAATATGTTTTACTCCCCTGTGACTTGATAGAGTGTCAACTGATTGTTTTGTCTTAACAGTCTGTAACCCTGACTAATTTATCTTCATAATTACTCAATAATATTATTTTATCAAATATGAATAATATTACTTAGAAATCCTTTAACAATGTAACTTCAAAAGAAGCTCTAATTTAATTTCTAAAGAGGAGTGTTTCAACTTTGAATTCAAGGTATAGTCCATTAGTGCAGGGAAGTTACAGTGACTTGTGGGCTATCAGACCACTGGTTTTTCTCCTATCAGCACAATCTATGGTAGATATGCCCACAGGCCAACTCAATATAGAAAATCCATCATTGAGATTCACTTCTCAGTAATTGTAGGTTATGTCAAGTTAGTGCTGAGAAACATGGAAGACATCTAAATTGTAGATTTGGTAATTTATGAGAAGACATTTGAATTTGGCTTTCTTCTTCTTGAGAAACCAGAATCAATGCTTTGATTGTGTACTCTTTTCCTTATAGTCAGTCACTGTTCTCTCTCTCTCTCTCTCTCTCTCTCTCTCTCTCTCCTTTCTTACATTTATGTTATACTTTGTACTGACTGTCATGGTTGGTTTTGATCTTTAAGATGACACAATATAGAATCACATTAAAAGTGAGCCTTAAAAAGGCATTGTCTTATTTAGATTTTCCTGTGACAAAGTCTGTGGAGGATTAGCTTTGTTATGCTATGCTATGTGAGATGGAAAGGCTCACCTTTGATGTGGGCAGCACCATCTCAGGAATAGGCCTTGGACCAAATAAAAAGGAGAAAGTGATCTTGAGCACTAATAAATAGACACAGCCATTGCTATCTGAACTTTATTGTGGATCTTATATAACTAGGTGCTTTGAATTCCTGCGATGATGAATTATAAGCTGTAATTGTGAGTAAAATAAACACTGTCTTATAAAATAGCTCTGATAAGCTATTTTAGCACAGCATTGTCAATGAATCTAAGACACTAATTCATCCTAAAAAGTATTTCTGTATTAGAATGCTCAGTTTCCTCTGAATAGATATCTCTAAAAGAGTTCCCAAGACTGCCACCGGCAACACAGGATTGTACCTCATATTAAAACTTTCAGTGCTACTGACAGAACTAGTGTGGTGGATACAGACAATTAAAAATACTGAATTTCTTTGCAATCTTGAAAAATTTGACAATATCTGCAGATGAGGATCAATTTCAGTACATTAGATAAATTTGAGAAATATACAAACATTGACATATTTGCATTTCTAACAATAATTTACATAATATTCAGTTTGGCATAATTAACTTGCAAAATAGTTTTGAAGACTATGAAAATCTAAAATAGTCTGGAAGTGTCCTTTGAACAATATATCAGTAATAATTTTTAGTTTTTGGTTTATTTTCATTTGAATGCCCTTCATAGATTTTTTCTGATATACATCATTTTGATATGAAAATTTAACAAAGATTAAAGCTTTAAAGATGTTAAGCTTCACTGTGAAACAAAAATGATAAAGTCCCAAGTTCCATGTCAAGAACAAATCACAAAATGTAGACAGAGTATTCATACAGCAAATAATCGAATTAAACCATTAGCATGGGTAAGTTTATCCATATTTTCTGTGCACATGGCCATCTTATAGGTGCTTGCTCTTCCATTAATAATATTTAAGGCAATATGAGAGAAAATTCTGAGTCATAATGGCCCCTGAAATTGCATAATGTAGAGAGAGATTAATACATTTGCTTGAATTTCTATTTCAGGAACTTTACATAAAGCTTTCCTCAGATTCTTAATGGGATTTACAAAAACTAAAAGGCTGAAAGACTATATTTCAGAACAAAATTATTCTGACCTACTTGTCTACCAGATATTTCATTTATCCTTTCTGACTACATATAGTAGAGAAATTGGATGAACTTTCATAAGACTTGCCATGTCAGGTAGATTTTTCCTAAAGTTACCCTAGGAACCCACTCTTATTTTTCTGGATTCCAAGCTTTGTGAAAACTCTCTTTCTCTTACCAACTTAGTCTTTACAACACCAGAATGGGATTTACCATAATTGAGATCCTTGTGTATCTGATAGAAGTTTTTCCTAAGTATGAGGAGTAACCATCACTTCTAATTAGAAATAACTGTTGGGCTTTGACACATCCCCTCTATCTAACCATCTAAAGAGTATTTGAATTGCTTTGTAAAGAGGGCGAGAAGTGATATAATGGACTCCCTTTCCAAGAACTTGGATATATATAAAACATTTTGTAGAAGCCATCCTTTAATATGTGCAGTATACTTGCAAAATCCAGAGGGCACATGTAACCATTTCTTTCGTTGTATCTTGGGTGACAAATTCCTAAATTAACTCTATGCTTGTTCTTTGACCCATGCTATATGATAATTTAGGGAAATACACTTAGCAATACTCAAGAAGAAAGGAAACATTTGAAAAAAATTACAAAACATGGTGAGGGTAGAAGAAAGATTCTTGTCTGTTTAGGGCCAAGACCTAAAAAATAAGTACTTTTTCCTCTTACCTTTGACATCTAGTTCATGTATATATATCTGTATGTGTATGTGTTTGTGTATGTGTATATATATTTGTATGTATATTTGTATGTGTATATGTATATGTAATTGTATATGTATGTGTATATGTATAAGTATATATAGTTTATATTTTAGTGAAAATAGAATCTTTCAATAGAAAGATTAGTGAAAATAGAATCATGCAATAAATCCTGATTATAGTTTGCCTTCCCTCTACTGTTCATAGTTCTTCCCTACCTCTAGATCCACTAGACTTATATTTCTTATTAGATAAGAGCAGGTTTCTAAGAGATAACAACCAAACATGATGAAACAAAACATAAGGTAAAGCAAAAATCAACACATGTAGTCTGGATAAGGCAACTCAGCAAAAGGAAATGAGTTCCAAAAAACAGGCAAAAGAATTGGAGACCCTAATAAATATACTAAGCTCAAAGGTATAATATATATGCAGAGGACCAGTACATATCTATGTCTATGTTGACCCTGTGCTTGCTGCTTTAGCTTTTGTGAATTCCTATGAGCCTTGCTTAATTTATTTAGGGGAGTCTTGCTTTCCTGATATCCTCCTTCCCCTCTGACTCTTACACTTTCTCTGTCTCCTCTTCCACAGGGTTCCTTGAGCTTTTAGAGGAGAGATTTGATGGAGACATCCAGAGTTATATGTTACAAGGACTCTCTATCAGTGTAATATCTGGCTATAAACTCTGTACCTGATCCCATCTTTCCATTTGATGCAGAAAGAATCTTCTGTGATGATGACTGAGTAAGGCACTAATCTACAAATATAGCAGAACATCATTTAAGGTCATTTTATTGATACTTTTTCATTTTAAAGACCAGTAGTATTTGGTTTTTACGCTAGGTCTCTGGGTATCTACTCTCTGCTTCTTAGTCACATACGCAATGTTGGGTATGTGTTTTTTATTATGGAGTAGGTCTTCAGATATTTGTTAGCTAGTCGTATAACTTCTGTGCCACTGTTGATCTAGCACAGTGGTTCTCAACCTTCCTAATTCTATGACCCTTTAATGAAATTTCTTATGTTGTAGTGACCCTCAAGTATAAAATGATGTTCATTTATCCTCCATAACTATAATTTTTCTACTGTTATAAATTATAATGTCAATATCTGCGTTTTCCATTTTTATTAGACAACTGCTATAGATTTGGAATGATGCTACATGTATTATGTTATTTTGGTCCCACACATTGCACATAAGATGCTAAGAGACCATGTTCCCAGTTTCTTTTGATTGGCAAATAAAGTTGCTGGTGTCCAATGACTGGGCAGTGAGACAGAGGCAGGAATTTAAGATTCCCAGACAATGGACTGGGGAAGGAAAAAGAAGAGAGAGAACCTCATGCAAGGAAAGGAGAAGTCAGGCTTAAGGTATGCCAGACAGAGAACATAGCCTTCTTGTAGGTGCTGGGAAACTCAGTCCAAGAGGGTTGCATGTCTTGGTTTGGAGAAGGCAAGATAAAATATAGGTTTTAGTAAGTAATAGCTCATGAATATTGGAAGGGAGTATGTTAGCTACATGGAGGTTTAGAAGTGGCCCAGTCACTGAGCTGTTTAAGGCATATTAAAAAATAAGGCTTCATTCGGGAACCCACAACATTGGGGCAGATCGGGAGGAAAGTACCATCACTGCTGTAGCAACAGACTACCTCAGTAAAAGGATCATTTGACCCCCAATGGGTCATGAGGCTAAGAACAACTGCTGTAGTATATCTTCCAAGGGATACAGAATTTAGATCAAATGCTTCGTAGAAGGGTTGGTGTTTCATTCTTCTTTTGTAGTCTGCAGAGAATCTTCCTGAACCAAAGATACTAGTCATAGGAGTGAAGGCTCTACATAGATATTTAACTCCACCATGTTAAATGGGTTTTGTAGGTATTGCCCTCAGCAATGGGGCCTCCTACTGGAAGTCTGCTAATAGAAACCCCTTTGTCTTAGCAACAGCCAGGGTTCATTGCAAAATTCTATGAGACCCCTTTGGTCAACAAGTCAATTGAATGGAACCTAGTCTTGCTACTGAAAGCCTTGTTTGGTGACAAGAGATAGCCAATTGAGAGTTCATATCTCCTATTATTAGGAAACCTCACTTGGATCACATTGATATATTGTAATAAAATTCAACTACACTAGATTTTCATTTCATCTGAAATGACCCTCTATTGCAACTGTCTCCCCCACAGTCCCTCTGTTAAATCTATCTACCCACTCCTCCTTACCTAATTCTTCCTTTCCAGTCCCTATCCACCTTCACTCTACCCATAAAATCTAATGTATCCCCCCCCCCCATCAGGGAGATCCATAGGTATCCCTTATTCCCTTTTTTATACCTACTCCCGATAGGTCTACAGATTGTAGGTTAGTTATCATTTATTTAATGCTTAATATTTATATAAAAGTGAGTACATACCACATTTAATTTTCTGGACTTTGGTTACCTCACTCAATATTGTTTATTCTAGTTTTATCCATTTGCCTGCAAATTTCACATCTTCATTTTTTCCTTTATTTAATATTTTTATTTTCTATATTCTTTGTTTACATAACAAATGATTTCCCCTTTCCTGGATCCCCCCTCCCCATATGTCCCATAAACCTTCTTATCTCCATCCCTTCTCCAATCACCTCCCTCCTTTTTCTCTGTCCTTATATTCCCTTCCAATGCTAGATCAATCCTTTCCAGGATCAGGACCCTCTCCAGACTTCTTCATGGGAGTCATTTGTTCTGCAATTTGTGCCTTGGGTATTCAGGGCTTCTGGGCTAATTAATATCCACTTATCAGAGATTGCATTCCATGTGTATTCTTTTGTGATTGAGTTACATCACTTAGGATGATATTTTCCAGATCAAAACATTTGCCTAAAAAATTTGTGAATTCATTGTTTCTAATTGCTGAGTAGTATTCCATTGTGTAAATATACCACATTTTCTGTATCCATTCCTCCTTTGAGGGGCATCTGGGTTCTTTCCAGCTTCTGGCTATTATAAATAAGGCTGCTATGAACATAATGGAGCATGTGTCTTTATTGCATGCCAGGTAATCCTTTGGGTATATGCCCAGGAGAGGTATAGCAGGGTCCTCTGGAAGTCTCATGTCCAGTTTTCTGAGGAACCTCCAGACTGATTTCCACAGTGGTTGTACCATCTTGCAGCCCCACCAGCAGTGGAGGAGTGTTCCTCTTTCTCCACATCCTTGCCAACACCTGCTGTCTCCTGAGTTTTTGACCTTCACCATTTTGACTGGTGTAAGGTGAAATCTCAGGGTTGTTTTGATCTGCATTTCCCTAATGACTAATGATGTTTAGCACTTCTTAAGGTGCCTCACGTCCATCCAAATTTCTTCAGGTGAAAATTCCTTTGTTTAGATCTGTACCCCATTTTATAATAGGGTTATTTGGTTCCCTGGGATCTAACTTCTTGAGTTCTTTGTATATATTGGATATTTGCCCTCTATTAGATGTGGGGTTGGTGAATATCCTTTCCCAATTTGATGGGTGCCATTTTGTCCTTTTAACAGTGTCCCTTGCCTTACAGAAACTTTGTAATTTTATGAGGTCCCATTTGTCAATTCTTGATCTTAAAGCATAAGCTATTGGTGATCTGTTCAGGAACATTTCCCCTGTGCCCATGTCCTCAAGGGTCTTCCCCAGTTTCTTTTTTATTAGTTTCAGTGTGTCTGGTTTTACATGGAGGTCCTTGATCCACTTGGAGTGAAGTTTAGTACATGGAGATAAGAATGGATCAATTCGCATTCTTCTGCATGCTGACCACCAATTGAACCAGCACCATTTTTGGAAAAGGCTATCTTTTTTCCACTGGATGTTTTTGGCTCCTTTGTCGAAGATCAAGTGACCATAGGTGTGTGGATTCATTTCTGGATCTTCAATTCTATTCCATTGGTCCATTTGTCTGTCACTGTGCCAATACCACGCAGTTTTTAACACTATTGCTCTGTAGTATTGCTTGAGGTCAGGGATACTGATTCCCCCAGAATTTCTTTTGTTGTTGAGAATAGTTTTAGCTATCCTGGGTTTCTTGTTATTCCAGATGAATTTGAGAATTGCTTTATCTAACTCTGTGAAGAACTGAGTTGGGATTTTGATGGGGATTGCATTGAATCTGTAGATTGCTTTTGGCAAAATGGCCATTTTAACTATATTAATCCTTCCAATCCACGAGCATGGCAGATTTTTCCATTTTCTGAGGTCTTCTTCAATTTCCTTCTTCAGAGACCTGAAGTTTTTGTCATATAGATCATTCACTTGTTTGGTTAGAGTCACACCAAGATACTTTATATTGTTTGTGGCTATTTTGAAGGGTGTCATTTCCCTAACTTCTTTCTCAGCCTGCTTATCCTTTGAGTATAGGAAGGCAACTGATTTGCTTGAGTTGCTTTTATAACCAGACACTCTGCTGAAGTTGTTTATCAACTGTAGGAGTTCTCTGGTGGAGTTTTTCGGGTCACTTAAGTAGACTATCATGTCATCTGCAAATAGTGATAATTTGACTTCTTCCTTTCCAATTTGTATCCCCTTGACCTCCTTATGTTGCTTTAGCTAGAACTTCAAGTACTATGTTGAAAAGATATGGAGAGAGAGGACAGCCTTGTCTAGTCCCTGATTTTAGTGGGATTGCTTCAAATTTCTCTCCATTTAGTGTGATGTTGGCTACCGGTTTGCTGTATATTGCTTTACCGATGTTTAGGTATGGGCCTTGAATTCCTGTTCTTTCCAATACTTTTAGCATGAAAGGATGCTGGATTTTGTCAAAAGCTTTTTCTGCATCTAATGAGATGATCATATGGTTTTTTCTTTGAGTTTGTTTATGTAGTGGATAGCATTGATGGATTTCCTTACATTGAACCATCCCTGCATCCCTGGGATGAAGCCTACTTGATCATGGTGGATGGTCGTTTTGATGTGTTCTTGGATTAGGTTGGCAAGAATTTTATGAAGTATTTTTGCATTAATATTCATAAGAGAATTTGGCCTGAAGTTCTCTTTCTTTATTGGATCTTTGTGTGGTTTTGGTATCAGTGTAATTGTGGCTTCATAGAACGAGTTGGGTGGAGTTCCTTCTGTTTCTATTTTGTGGAATAGTTTTAAGAGTATTGCTGTTAGGTCTTCTATGAAGGTCTGATAGAAATCTGCACTGAAGCCATCTGGCCCCGTGCTTTTTTGGTTGGGAGACTTTCTATGACCCTTTTTATTTCTTCAGGTGTTATGGGACTGTTTAGTTGATCTATTTGATCCTGATTTAGTTTTGGTGTCAGATATCTGTCTAGGAACCTGTCCATTTCCTCCAGATTCTCCAGTTCTGTTGAGTATAGGCTTTTGTAGTAGGATCTAATGATTTTTGGAATTTCCTCAGTTTCTGTTGTTATATCACCCTTTTCATTTCTTTTTTTTCTTTTTTTTTCTTTTTTTTTTATTCGATATAATTTATTTACATTTCAAATGATTTCCCCTTTTCTAGCCCCCCCACTCCCCGAAATTCCTGTAAGCCCCCTTCTCTTCCCCTGTCCTCCCTCCCACCCCTTCCCACTTCCCCGTTCTGGTTTTGCCAAATACTGTTTCACTGAGTCTTTCCAGGACCAGGGGCCACTCCTCCTTTCTTCTTGTATCTCATTTGATGTGTGGATTATGTTTTGGGTATTCCAGTTTTCTAGGTTAATAACCACTTATTAGTGAGTGCATACCATGATTCACCTTTTGAGTCTGGGTTACCTGACTTAGTATGATGTTCTCTAGCTCCATCCATTTGCCTAAGAATTTCATGAATTCATTGTTTCTAATGGCTGAATAGTACTCCATTGTGTAGATATACCACATTTTTTGCATCCACTCTTCTGTTGAGGGATACCTGGGTTCTTTCCAGCATCTGGCAATTATAAATAGGGCTGCTATGAACATAGTAGAGCATGTATCCTTATTACATGGTGGGGAATCCTCTGGGTATATGCCCAGGAGTGGTATAGCAGGATCTTCTGGAAGTGAGGTGCCCAGTTTTCGGAGGAACCGCCAGACTGATTTCCAGAGTGGTTGTACCAATTTGCAACCCCACCGCAGTGGAGGAGTGTTCCTCTTTCTCCACATCCTCTCCAACACCTGCTGTCTCCTGAATTTTTAATCTTAGCCATTCTGACTGGTGTAAGATGAAATCTTAGGGTTGTTTTGATTTGCATTTCCCTAATGACTAATGAAGTTGAGCATTTTTTAATATGCTTCTCCGCCATCCGAAGTTCTTCAGGTGAGAATTCTTTGTTTAACTCTGTACCCCATTTTTTAATAGGGTTGTTCGGTTTTCTGGAGTCTAACTTCTTGAGTTCTTTATATATATATTGGATATTAGCCCTCTATCTGATGTAGGATTGGTGAAGATCTTTCCCAATTTGTTGGTTGCCGATCTGTCCTCTTGATGGTGTCCTTTGCCTTACAGAAACTCTGTAACCTTATGAGGTCCCATTTGTCAATTCTTGCTCTTAGAGCATACCCTATTGGTGTTCTGTTCAGAAACTTTCTCCCTGTACCTATGTCCTCAAGGGTCTTCCCCAGTTTCTTTTCTATTAGCTTCAGAGTGTCTGGCTTTATGTGGAGGTCCTTGATCCATTTGGATTTGAGCTTAGTACAAGGAGACAAGGATGGATCAATTCCCATTCTTCTGCATGCTGACCTCCAGTTGATCCAGCACCATTTGTTGAAAAGGCTATCTTTTTTCCATTGGATGTTTTCAGCCTCTTTGTCGAGGATCAAGTGGCCATAGGTGTGTGGGTTCATTTCTGGATCTTCAATCCTGTTCCATTGATCCTCCTGCCTGTCACTGTACCAATACCATGCAGTTTTTAACACTATTGCTCTGTAGTATTGCTTGAGGTCAGGGATACTGATTCCCCCAGATTTTCTTTTGTTGCTGAGAATAGTTTTAGCTATCCTGGGTTTTTTGTTGTTCCAGATGAATTTGATAATTGCTCTTTCTAACTCTGTGAAGAATTGAGTTGGGATTTTGATGAGTATTGCATTGAATCTGTATAGTGTTTTAGGCAAAATGGCCATTTTAACTATATTGATTCTACCGATCCATGAGCATGGGAGGTTTTCCCATTTTTTGAGGTCTTCTTCCATTTCCTTCTTCAGAGTCTTGAAGTTCTTGTCATACAGATCTTTCACATGTTTGGTAAGAGTCACCCCAAGATACTTTATACTGTTTGTGGCTATTGTGATGGGGGTCATTTCCCTAATTTCTTTCTCAGCCTGCTTATCCTTTGAGTATAGGAAGGCCACTGATTTGCTGGAGTTGATTTTATAACCTGCCACTTTGCTGAAGTTGTTTATCAGCTGTAGGAGCTCTCTAATGGATTTCTTTGGGTCACTTAGGTAGACGATCATGTCGTCTGCAAATAATGATAGTTTGACTTCTTCCTTTCCAATTTGTATCCCTTTGACCTCCTTATGTTGTCGAATTGCCCGAGCTAGTACCTCAAGTACAATATTGAAAAGATAAGGAGAAAGGGGGCAGCCTTGTCTGGTCCCTGATTTCAGTGGGATTGCTTCAAGTTTCTCTCCATTTAGTTTGATGCTGGCTACCGGTTTGCTGTATATTGCTTTTACTATGTTTAGGTATGGGCCTTGAATTCCTGTTCTCTCCAAGACTTTAAGCATGAAGGGATGCTGAATTTTGTCAAATGCTTTTTCAGCATCCAATGAAATGACCATGTGGTTTTGTTCTTTGAGTTTGTTTATGTAGTGGATTGTATTGATGGATTTCCGTATGTTGAACCAACCCTACATTCCCGGGATAAAGCCTACTTGATCATGGTGGATGATTGTTTTGATGTGTTCTTGGATTCGGTTGGCAAGAATTTTATTGAGTATTTTTGCATCTATGTTCATAAGGGAAATTGGTCTGAAGTTCTCTTTCTTTGTTGGATCTTTTTGTGGCTTTGGTATCAGTGTAATTGTGGCTTCGTAAAAGGAATTGGGTAGTGTTCCTTCTGTTTCTATTTTGTGGAAGAGTTTGAAGAGTATTGGTGTTAACTCTTCTTTGAAGGTCTGGTAGAATTCTGCAGTGAAGCCATCTGGTCCTGTGCTTTTTTTGGTTGGAAGACTTTCTATGACTCCTTCTATTTCTTTAGGCATTATGGGACTGTTTAGATGGTCTAGTTGGTCCTGATTTAATTTTGGTATTTGGTATCTGTCAAGGAAATTGTCCATTTCCTCCAGATTCTCCAGTTGTGTTGAGTACAGGCTCTTGTAGTAGGATCTGATGATTCTTTGGATTTCCTCAGTTTCCGTTGTTATATCTCCCTTTTCATTTCTAAGTTTGTTAATTTGGATACTTTCTCTGTGCCCTTTGGTCAGTCTGGCTAAGGGTTTATCTATCTTGTTGATTTTCTCAAAGAACCAGCTCCTGGTTTTGTTGATTTTTTGTATGGTTCTCTTTGTTTCTACTTGATTGATTTCGGCCCTGAGTTTGATGATTTCCTGCTTCTACTCCTCCTGGGCAAAATAGCTTCTTTTTGTTCTAGGGCTTTCAGGTGTGTCATTAAGCTGGTAATGTATGCTCTCTCCATTTTCTTTTTGGAGGCACTCAGGGCTATGAGTTTTCCTCTTAGCACTGCTTTCATTGTGTCCCATAGATTTGGGTATGTTGTGTTTTCATTTTCATTGTGTTCTAAAAAGTCTTTAATTTCTTTCTTTATTTCTTCCTTGACCAAGGTATCATTGAGTAGAGTATTGTTCAGTTTCCACGTGTATGTGGGTTTTCTGTTGTTTCTGTTGCTATTAAAGACCACTTTTACTCCATAGTGATCAGATAGAAGGCATGGGATTAGTTCTATCTTCTTATATTTGTTGAGGTCTGTCTTGTGACCAATTATATGGTCTATTTTGGAGAAGGTACCATGAGGTGCTGAGAAAAAGGTATATTCTTTTGTTTTAGGATAGAATGTTCTATATATATCTGTTAAATCTAATTGGTCCAAAGCTTCAATTAGTTTCATTGTGTCCCTGTTTAGTTTCTGTTTTCCTGATCCGTCCATTGAGGAAAGTGCAGTGTTGAAGTCACCCACAATTATTGTGTTAGGTGCAATGTGTGCTTTTAGTTTTAATAAAGTTTCTTTTACGATAAAAGGTGCCCTTGCATTTGGGGCATAGATGTTCAGGATTGACAGTTCTTCTTTTTGTATTTTTCCTTTGACCAGCAAGAAGTGTCCCTCGGGGTCTCTTTTGATGACTTTGGGTTGAAAGTCAATTTTATCTGATATTAAAATGGCTACTCCAGCTTGTTTCCTGAGACCATTTGCTTGTAAAATTGTCTTCCAGCCTTTTGTCTGGAAGGTAGTGTTTGTCTTTGACCCTGAGGTGTGTTTCCTGTAAGCAGCAAAATGTAGGGTCCTGTTTACGTATCCAGTCAGTTAGTCTGTGTCTTTTTATTGGGGCATTAAGTCCATTGATGTTAAGAGATATTAAGGAATAGTGATTGTTACTTCCTATCATTTTTGACGTTATTTTTTAAGTTTGAATGCTTAACTTCTTTTGGGTTTGATGAAAGGTTACTATCTTGCTTTTTCCAGGGTGAAGTTTCCCTCCTTGTATTGGTGTTGTCCTCCTATTATCCTTTTTAGGGCCGGGTTTGTGGATAGATATTGGGTAAACTTGGTTTTGTCATGAAATATCTTAGTTTCTCCATCTATGGTGATTGAGAGTTTTGCTGGATATAGTAGTTTTGGTTGGCATTTGTGTTCTCTTAGAGTCTGCATGAGATCTGCCCAGGACCTTCTAGCCTTCATAGTCTCCGGTGAAAAGTCTGCTGTGATTCTGATAGGTCTTCCTTTATATGTTACTTGGCCTTTTTCTCTTACTGCCTTTAGTATTCTTTCTTTGTTTAGAACATTTGGTGTTTTGATTATTATGTGACGGGAAGTATTTCTGTTCTGGTCCAGTCTGTTTGGAGTTCTGTAGGCTTCTTGTATATTCATGGGCATCTCTCTCTTTAGGTTAGGGAAGTTTTCTTCCATAATTTTATTGAAGATATTTGCTGGCCCTTTAAGTTGTAAATCTTCACTCTCATCTATGCCTATAATCCTTAGGTTTGGTCTTCTCATTGTGTCCTGGATTTCCTGGATATTTTGGGTTACAAGCTTTTTGCATTTTGCATTTTCTTTAACTGTTGAGTCCATGGTTTCTATGGAATCTTCAGCATCTGAGATTCTTTCTTCTATCTCTTGTATTCTGTTGTTGATATTTGCATCTCTGTCCCCTGATTTCTTCCCAAGACTTTCTATCTCCAAAGTTGTCTCCCTTTGAGTTTTCTTAGTTGTTTCTACTGATTTTAGATCCTGGATGGTTTTGCTTAGCTCCTTCACTTGCATGTTTGTGTTTTCCTGTAATTCTTTAAGAGATTTTTGTGTTTCCTCTTTCATGAGCTCAGCCTGTTGACCAAAGTTCTCCTGTATTTCTTTAAGAGATTTTTGTGTTTCGTCTTTCATGACCTCAGCCTGTTGACCAAAGTTCTCCTGTATTTCTTTATGTGTTTTTTGCATTTCCTCCTTGTTAGCTTTTGTATTCTCCTGGATTTCTTTCAATGATTTTTGTGTTTCCTTGCAAGGGCTTCTAACTTTTGATCCATTTTCTCCTGAATTTCTTTAAGTATGTCCTTCATGTGTTCCTGTACCAGCATCATGACCAGTGATTTTAAATCCAAATCTTGTTTTACTGGTGTGATGGGGTATCCAGGACATATTGGTAGAGGAGAATTGGGTTCAGATGTTGCCATATTGCCTTGATTTCTGTTAGTGACGTTCCTGCGTTTGCCTTTTGCCATCTAGTTCTCACTGGTGTTAGTTTGTCTTGTCAGTGCTGGACTCACCAGTGCAAGCTGCCCCTTCCCAGTTGGCCTCTGGTGCACAGCTTACCTCCTGCACTGCTTGTAGACAGGGTGCTGCTGCCCAGGCTGTTCAGATCCCAAAGCAGGCACCCGAAGGCTCCCGCTGGGGCCCGCTGGATTCACTGGAGCACACTGACTTCTCCCAGCTGGCCGCCAGGAAACCCAGCTAGCCACTTGCAGGACTTGGAGATGTGGTGCTGCCGCCCAGGCTGATCTGGGCAGCAGAACTCCCAACCGGGTTGGTGCACACAAGGCTAGCCTAGCTGCTCAGGCCCTGAGTCTAGGCAAAAGCCTGGCAGGCCAATGTCGGTGCAAAGTTCCCCTCACCTGTGGGTGTTAATTGGGTGTGTCAGGTGGCTAGGATGGTGGCATGCGCGAGTTCCCTGAGAGTGCTGGGAGAGTCTGCTGGGCTAACAACCTCCTGGCTGGGTCAGCACACAGATGGCCCAATGAGCAGCCCAGGGCCTGGGGGCAGTCCAGGGCCTGACCGTCTGAGACCCCTGCTATTTCCGCCTCGGGCTATGCCTGTTAGCTGGTTTGGTTTTGCCTGCTAGGTCTCTCTGGCTTCCCGTAGGCAAAATGGCGGTGGTGCGCAAACTGGCCTGGATAAACAACCTCCTGGCCAGGTCGGCACACAGATGGCCCACCGAGCTGCCCAGGGCCTGGGGGCAGTCCAGGGCCTGACTGTCTGAGACCCCTGCTTTGTCTGCCTTGGGCTATGCCTGTTAGCTGGTTTGGTTTTGTCTGCTAGTCTCTCTGGCTTCCCGTAGGCAAAATGGTGGTGGTGCGCACTGGCCTGGGCAAACAAGCTCCTGGCTGGGTCGGCACACAGATGGCCCACCGAGCAGCCCAGGGCCTGGGGGCAGTTCAGGGCCTGACCGTCTGAGACCCCTGCTATGTCCGCCTCGGGCTATGCCTGTTAGCTGGTTTGGTTTTGCCTGCTAGGTCTCTCTGGCTTCCCGTAGGCAAAATGGCGGTGGTGCGCAAACGGCCCTGATAAACAACCTCCTGGCCGGGTTGGCACACAGATGGCCCACCGAGCAGTCCTGGGCCTGGGGGCAGTCCAGGGCCTGACCGTCTGAGACCCCTGCTATGTCTACCTTGGGCTATGCCTGTTAGCTGGTTTGGTTTTGCCTGCTAGGTCTCTCTGGCTTCCCGTAGGCAAAATGGCGGCGGTGCGCACCGGCCCAGGCAAACAAGCTCCTGGCTGGGTCGGCACACAGATGGCCCGCCGAGCAGCCCAGGACCTGGGGGCAGTCCAGGGCCTGACCGTCTGAGACCCCTGCTATGTCCGCCTCGGGCTATGCCTGTTAGCCGGTTTGGTTTTGCCTGCTAGGTCTCCCTGGCTTCCCTTAGGCAAAATGGTGGTGGTGCGCGCGCCAGCCCGGGAGGAAAAAAACCTCCTGGCCAGGTTTGCACCCCGGTGGACCCCCGATCAGCCCAGGGCCTGGGTGCAGGCCAATGCCCGTAGGGCTTAGACCCCCGCGATGTTGGTCTCGGGTTATATTTGCGTACCTCAGTCTGATTTCTCTGGCGACCGAGAACCAATATGGAGCCCTCGTAACTGACTGGCCTCCCTTTTCATTTCTAAATTTGTTAATCTGGATACTGTCTCTGTGTCCTTTGGTTAGTCTGGCTAAGGGTTTATCTATCTTGTTGATTTTCTCAAAGAACCAGCTCCTGGTTTTGTTGATTCTTTGTATGGTTCTCTTTGTTTCTACTTGATTGATTTCAGCCCTGAGTTTGATTATTTCCTGCCTTCTACTCCTCCTGGGTGAAATAGCTTCTTTTTGTTCCAGGGCTTTCAGGTGTGTCATTAAGCTGTTAGTGTGTATGTTCTCTCCATTTTCTTTTTGGAGGCACTCAGGGCTATGAGTTTTCCTCTTAGCACTGCTTTCATTGTGTCCCATAGATTTGGGTATGTTGTGTCTTCATTTTCATTATGTTCTAAAAAGTCTTTAATTTCTTTCTTTATTTCTTCCTTGATCAAGGTATCATTGCGTAGCATATTGTTCAGTTTCCACATGTATGTGGGTTTTCTGTTGTTTTTGTTGCTATTGAAGACCACTTTTACTCCATAGTGATCTGATAGGAGGCATGGGATTAGTTCGATCTTCTTATATTTGTTGAGGTCTGTCTTGTGACCAATTAAATGGTCGATTTTGGAGAAGGTACCATGAGGTGCTGAGAAAAAGGTATATTCTTTTACTTTAGGATAGAATGTTCTATATATATATATGTTAAATCTAATTGGTCAAAAGCTTCAATTAGTTTCATTGTGTCCTTGTTTAGTTTCTGTTTTCCTGATCAGTCCATTGAGGAAAGTACAGTGTTGAAGTCACCCACATTATTGTGTTAGGTGCAATGTGTGCTTTGAGCTTTAATAATGTTTCTTTTATGAATGAAGGTGCCCTTGCATTTGGAGCATATATGTTCAGGATTGAGAGTTCTTCTTGTTGTATTTTTCCTTTTGACCAGCAAGAAGTGTCCCTCAGAGTCTCTTTTGATGACTTTGGGTTGAAAGTCAATTTTATCTGATATTAAAATGGCTACTCCAGCTTGTTTCCTGAGACCATTGGCTTGTAAAATTGTCTTCCAGCCTTTTACTCTAAGGTAGTGTTTGTCTTTGACTCTGAGGTGTAGTTCCTGTATGCAGCAAAATGTAGGGTCCTGTTTACGTATCCAGTCAGTTAGTCTATGTCTTTTTATTGGGGCATTGAGTCCATTGATGTTAAGAGATATCAAGGAATAGTGATTGTTACTTCCTGTCATTTTTGACGTTATTTTTTAAATTTGATTGGGTTTTGATTTTTTTGGGTTTGATGAAAGGTTACTATCTTGCTTTTTCCAGGGTGACGTTTCCCTCCTTGTATTGGTGTTTTCCTCTTATTATCCTTTGTAGGGCTGGGTTTGTGGATAGATATTGGGTAAACTTGGTTTTGTCATGGAATATCTTAGTTTCTCCATCTATGGTGATTGAGAGTTTTGCTGGATATAGTAGTTTTGGCTGGCATTTGTGTTCTCTTAGAGTCTGCATGAGATCTGCCCAGGATCTTCTAGCCTTCATTAGTCTCAGGTGAAAAGTCTGCTGTGATTCTGATAGGTCTTCCTTTATATGTTACTTGGCCTTTTTCTCTTACTGCCTTTAATATTCTTTCTTTGTTTAGTACATTTGGTGTTTTGATTATTATGTGACGGGAAGTATTTCTGTTCTGATCCAGTCTATTTGGAGTTCTGTAGGCTTCTTGTATATTCATGGGCATCTCTCTCTTTTGGTTAGGGAAGTTTTCCTCCATAATTTTATTGAAGATATTTGCTGGCCCTTTAAGTTGTAAATCTTCACTCTCATCTATGCCTATAATCCTTAGGTTTGGTCTTCTCATTGTGTCCTGGATTTCCTGGATATTTTGGGTTATAAGCTTTTTGCATTTTGCATTTTCTTTAACTGTTGAGTTCATGGTTTCTATGGTATCTTCAGCATCTGAGATTATTTCTTCTATCTCTTGTATTCTGTTGTTGATAGTTGCATCTATATCCCCTGATTTCTTCCCAAGGCTTTCTATCTTCAAAGTTGTCTCCCTTTGAGTTTTCTTAGTTGTTTCTACTTCTGATTTTAGATCCTGGATGGTTTTGCTTAGCTCCTTCACTTGCTTGTTTGTGCTTTCCTGTAATTCTTTAAGAGACTTTTGTGTTTCCTCTTTCATGACCTCAGCCTGTTGACCAAAGTTGTCCTGTATTTCTTTAAGTGTTTTTTGCATTTCTTCCTTATTGGCTTTTGTATTCTCCTGGATTTCTTTCAATGATTTTTGTGTTTCCCTTGCCAGGGCTTCTAACTTTTGATCCATTTTCTCCTGAATTTCTTTAAGTATGTCTTTCATGTGTTCCTGTACCAACATCATGACCAGTGATTTTAAATCCAAATCTTGTTTTATTGGTGTGATGGGGTATCCAGGACATGCTGTTAAAGGAGAATTGGGTTCAGATGTTGCCATATTGCCTTGATTTCTGTTAGTGACATTCCTGCATTTGCCTTTTGCCATCTAGTTCTCATTGGTGTTAGTTGGTCTTGTCAATGTTGGACTCACCAGTGTAAGCTGCCTCTTCCCAGGTGGCCTCTGGTGCACAGCTTACCTCCTGCACTGCCTGGAGATAGGGTGCTGTTGCCCAGGCTGTTCAGATCCTGAAGCAGACACCTGAAGGCTCCTGCCAGGGCCCGCTGGGTTCACCAGAACACACTGTCTTCTCCCAGCAGGCCTCCTGGAAGCCCCTCTTGCCTCTTGCAGGACCTGGAGATGTGGCGTTGCTGCCCAGGCTGATCTGGATCCGGAAGTGGAGCGATCTGAGGGCTCCCACCAGAGGCCTCAGGACTGGAACCTAAGCTCCGTGCCACCGGAGCCCACATTTTCATTTTTAACAACCAAGTAATACTTCATTTTGTAAAAGTACACATTTTCTTCATTCACTCTTCTATTGAAGAACATCAAGATTGTTTTCAGTGTACGGTTCTTATGAATAGAACATGATGAACATTGTTGAACAAACATTGTCCTTCTGATAAGATGGAACATTCTTTGTTTATATGCCCAAATTGATATCTCTGAATCTTGAGGGGGATCACTTCCAAAACTTTCTGAAAATTGCCATATGATTTTAATAGTGGATGTAGAAGTTTGCACTTCCAACAGCATGATAAGCTGTCATTGGCATTATTGATCTTAACCATTCTGTTTAGTGTAAGATGGAATCACAAAGTAGTTTTGACTTACATTTCACTAATAACTAAGGATAATAAACATTTCTTTAACAGCTTCTAAGCGATTTGACATTCCTTTATCGAAAATTCTCTGTTTAGATCTGTTCCCCATTTATAAATCGTATTATTTGTTTTTGGCATCTAATTTTTTGAGCTACTTATATAGATATTAGACCTCTATTGATGTGGAGTTTGTAAAAAGAAATCTTTCTCATTCTGTAGGTTGCCACCTTGTACAAATAATAGCTTTCCTTTCTTTTCTTTCCTTCTTTTTTCTCTTTCTTTTTATTAATCTTAGTGCCTGCTATATCAGTGTTCTGTTCAGACAGTCTTCTCCTGTACCAATGAGGACAAGGCTAAATCCAGCTTTCTCTTTTATTATGTTCATTGTATTTTATATAGAGTTCTTTGATTCATTTGCCCTTGGGTTTGTTATGTCTTGGTTAGATGCAAGAAATATCCTTTGTTTAATCAACAGTTCAGTTGGAAATAGAAATGTTTAGAGGAATAGGTTCATATTTTTTATATCTTTTTATCATTTATCTTCTTTCACATAGCAACTTATGGAGCATTGCTGTGCATGTTCAGTTACTTCAGAATCCCTTGGAATTATACTAGAAACTCCAGTTCAGAAACTAGGATGAAAAGTAAAATCTGCAATTTGGATAGATCAGTGGTTGATACAGGTGAACTGACTCATCCACCTCCCATTACTGCAGCCTAGTAAATTCTTATTAACTATAGACAAAACTCTTTCGTAGTAAGCATTCCTTGGCCTCCTGTTGCTGTATGGGGGCTCTTAGTGTGACATTGCTTTTAGGTTCTATTCCATAATATTTTTTAAGTTGTCCATGATATTAATACTTTCCATTTGCAAAACAAAGACCTAGAAGCTACTGATTTGTGGTCCCTTTGGCCCTCAAGAACTAGCCCTACTCCTACTAAGTTATTCTTATTTGTAATAATAAAGTCTCTGCCAAGTTTAAGAACTCCCATTTCCTTCCTTTCAGTCATAAACCTTTACTATAACTATAATCATAATATATGTGTTCTCTAGCTTTCATGATGTTTATGAGCTTGCTGAGACAATATTCTGTGAATTCTATCTTTTACGAATTATAAATGCAAATGTGGTAAACTGCAGGAGGAACAACTAAAGCTACAAATCAGGCAGAATTTAAGGACCGTCAGAAGAAAGGGATGGATATTGCTACTAAGTTGAATATTGTAACAAACTCAGAGAGAAAAATACTATTGTGGATGCCATTTAAATATATCCCTGCTATGGAAATATAGAGGGGACATGTACATCCTATGTTACAATAGATAATCTTGGTTTGTTAACTTGAATGGACATGAAATAAACTAAGATATACATTCCTGTGCACACCTATGAGGAATTTTCTTTAGAAGGTTATTTGAAATAGGAAGAGCCACCTTAAATGTGCGCAGCACCTTCTACTGAAATCCCAGATAATAGAAGGTCTAAGGACCCCAATAACTCTGAAATTGTGTCCTTCTGAGAAAACAGAACATCAAGTGATAAGAGATATGCTATCAACAGCAAATATTAAATAAAGCGTGCCCAGATCAATAAAAGCTCTTAAAATGCCTGAGATATTTAACACTGTAAGAAGAACCCATAGCAGAGATTAATTACGATTTAAAAAGTACTATAAGAAAATTCTAAAATATTACCTGGACAAGCTCCAGAAGGGATAAGAGCAAATTTGGGAAGCTCTGTGCCACTGAGTAAGAACAACTCAGGGCCAGTAAGCTAGAAACTTCCATCCAGAAATATTTTCTGCTAATAATGAGTAAAAGTAAACATACATTTTTTCACATAAAAATAAAGCAAGCTGGGCTAGTTAAGATGTCTCAGCTGGCAATGGTTTCTCCCTGCTCCCAAACTCGATGATCTGAGTTTGATCCACAGGACCCACATGGCAGAATGAAAGAACCAACTGTAATAAGTTGTCCGCAGTCTTGTAGACACACATCAACATTTATACCCTACCCTTACTTATGGACATAAGATAAAAGTGTAATAATTTAAAAAGTATGCTATAATATGTATGGCCTGGTGTATATCGTCAAGAATGAACCTCACAAAATTCTCATCCTGCAAAACTTTTCTAGTTGGTATCCTAACATCTTCAAATTTGTGCTTCTTGCATACAGCTGTGCACAATTTTAGTACAAGCATAGTCTATGCTTGTGGTACTGCAACCTAACTCACTATAACTTACATATATGTTCTGTTGACATGGTACTGCAACCTAGCTCACTATAATTTACATATATGTTCAGTTGAAGTGGAGAATTCTTTCCTCATTATCATCACAGTTCTTGATACAAATCGCATCTCACTTGCCATGTAATGTCCTTTATAAAATAATTGCTATAAACAGGAGTATGTTGTACTCTGAGAGGCTTCACCCTGCAGTTTACTCAGATATAGACACCCACATCCAAACAGTGGATGGAGCTCTCAAGAAACTAAGGCAGACTGATGTCTCAGTTTTATGGGTCAGCCTGGTCTACATAGTGAGTTCCAGGCCATCCAGGCCCTCTTATTGAAATTCAGTCTGAAATAATAAAAAGAAAAAGGAGACGGGGGAGGGAGAAGAGAAAGGGAAATGAATAGTACTGTCACTTAGTTTATTTGATAAATGTAAAGAAATTTTGTTACCAATTGTCTTAGTTACTTTTAATTACTGTGATGAAACACTATTGTCCAGGTATTTTATAGAAGAAAACTTATTTTGATTATATGGTTTCAATGTACTAGGATCTACAGTGTCTGTACAGAGAGCATGGTAGCAGGAACAGTTGAAAGAACAAATCTTTCGCTTGGACCCCATTATATCCTCCAGCCAGGCCATACCTCCTAATTCTCTCTAATAGCCACCAACTGAAGTCCAAGTACTTGAATGCATAAGACTTATGTTGGACATCTTATTCAAACTGCCACAGTCCACTCCATGTCTTCCAGGATCTCATGGGCATATCGTAATGCAAAATGCATTTCATCCAATTTCAAATGTGTTCTTAAACTTTCAGTGTCAAAAAACATTTAAAATCCTATATCCAAAGTTTCCTCTGGGGCTCAATGCAACCATTAACAAAGCCTTAAAAATAACACCTAAATCAGATATTTGCATGGGATCTTTTCCTTAGGTAAAACTTTTACAATCTTTTTTTGTCAAAGAAATATATCATTTTATTGATATAATTTATTATCATTGATATCATTTATTGATCTCAATAGCCAAGATATATTTTTCTGGTTTGCTTCTTTGTCTCAGAAAGCTATAATATCTTAGCTTAAGTGATTTACTCATTGCAAGTTGGTACTACCACTCTAGAAATCAATCTGGCTGTTCTTCAGAAAACTGGGCATGATACTACTGGAGGACCTCGTTATACTACTCCTGGGCATATACCCAGAGAATTCCCCAGCCTGTAATAAGGACACATGCTCCACTATGTTCATAGCAGCCCTATTTATAATAGCCAGAAGCTGGAAAGAACCCAGATATCCCTCAAAGGAGGAATGGATACAGAAAATGTGGTATATTTCACTATGGAATACTACTCAGCTATTAAAAACAATTAATTCATGAAATTCTTAGGCAAATGGGTGGACCTGGAAAATATCATCCTAAGTGAGTTAACCCAATCACAAAAGAACACAAACTGCATGCACTCACTGATAAGTGGATATTAGCGCAGAAGCTTGGAATACCCAAGACACAATTCACATATCAAATGATGTCCAAGAAGAAGGAAGGAGAGGCCCCTCATGTTGGAAAGGCTCAATGCAGCAGTTTAGGAGAATACCAGGACAAGGAAGGTGGAGGGGTTTGATTGGGGAATAGGGGGAGGGGAGAGGGCTTATGGGACTTTTGGGGAGGGGGAACCAGGAAAGGGGAAATCATTTGAAATGTAAATAAAGAATATATTTAATAAAATAAAGAAGATCTCAATTCATGTTTGTGTTAATAATGCTCATAGTCATAACTTGTATAATGAAATCTTAAACTTCTATATGACACTTTAAACTTAGTCTAAATCCTCTGGGTAGGGAAGTCATAGACCTTGAGAAACAAAGACACTGAGGCACTAGGAACTACTAAGACAGATATTCATGTACATATATAAAGAAATAGACATGAGTATAGAATAATATCACAAAAAATAACAAGAAAAAGTAATGTTAGATTTTAAATAATGATGAAATGCAAATAAAAAGCACAGGTTGTGAAAAAGGATGCAGGACTAATTGTTTCTTTAGTTTTAGCTATCACATTTTCTTCTTTATTTTTTGTCATGGGTAAGTGCACTTGATTGAGGCTACAGAAATGGCTTACTTATAAAGACTATTGGCTGTTTTTTTAGAGACTTAGAGTCCATTCCTAGCATTCATATGGCTACTCACAATTTTCTGTAACTCCAGTTCCCAGGGATTCTGCATCCTCTTCTGACTGTGAAGGGTACTAGTGGTTCAACGACATGCAGACAAAACCCTTATACATATGAAATAAAAGGTTTTAAAATTAAAAATATAACTGATAGTGAAAGAGTAAAATTCTAAGCATAGCTTCACAGTTTCAGAAAGTCTGTTCTAAATATATAGAAGTTTATTGGGATGCATTTAGCTTAGAATTGAGCAAGTATCTGTTAAGTTAGCTTGATGGTGTTTTTATTTTTGAGTTCATTGCCATAAAATAGTGAAGAAGCAAAAGATATAATTCCACTCTTAGGTTTACTTACTCATGATTTAAGAATATTATGATAAAAAATATGGGCTGCAGAAGTATTTTCTAGGGTTTTTTGTGTGTGTACTCATATGTGTGTGTGTGTATTTGTAGGCATGCTTGTCTATATATGCTTGTGCGTACATGTACACATATGCATTTATGCGTGTGTATTTTGTGTATATATGTATGCACATGTTTGTATGCATATATTCTCTCTCTCTCTCTCTCTCTCTCTCTCTCTCTCCTCTGTGTGTGTTTTTTTGGAAAAGAGATGAATTTTTAAATATTGACACATTTCACTTTTTTAATTGTAAGGAACTCACTTAGCTCAGAATAAATTTTAGAAGTGATAACATTTTGATAACCTATGATGTCTTTTGAAATCAGCAGTATCATGGTTTTCTAGTGTATTCTATGGATATTGTGAGAAGGGAAAATAGGAAGAGTGGGGTCATAATTCTAGATTATTAAGAGAAGGATCTAGAGTAGCTTTACTTAATCAGCTGATAAACAAATTCATTTTGTTAATTAAAGAATAAATTAAGATTGATAAAAAGCTCTTAATTTATATGCTATATTATTTAATAATAAAACAGCAAATTATATGACTATTTTACGCATTTTCTGAACTGGACAGTGCTTTGAAAGACAGGGATTTTCAAGTTATTTATCAAAAAGTAAAGGTAGACTTATTGGACTTTTAGTGGTGTATTACAAATTCATTTAATAATTTCACGTCTCAGGTATTACTCAAAAATGGATGATTTAAAATAATGTAAATGTTTATAGAGAGTTTGCTCATGGCTCTGACTTCAGAGACAAGATAGACTCAGCTTACAACAATACCAATTGGAATTAGAAAGATATTGTATCTTTTAATAATAGTACTTAATGAAATGATAATGTCTTACCGGAAGGTCCCAGAACGAACGCTGAATTCACATTATACATTCCACAAGAATGATTATGAAGATTAGTAGTGCTATACATACAAAGGCAAATTGTCTTGAGTTCAGTCTTCTAAATGATCGTTAGGGACTGGAGATTGATCAACAGTTAGGAGGTCCCAGGTTCAATTCTCAGAAAGAGATGTGAAGGTTCACAACTTTGTAATGCCAGTTCAAGGAGATCTCTTCTGCCCTTTGAGGCACCAGGAATGCAGATCATACACTGACACACCTGCAGACAAAACACAAAAACACATAAAATAAAATTATAAAAAAATAAAGTAAATTGCTATTTATTGCCTACCTTTGCTTTTGTTTAAACATTCTTTTTTTTATTCGATATAATTTATTTACATTTCAAATGATTTCCCCTTTTCTAGCCCCCCCACTCCCCGAAAGTCCCGTAAGCCCCCTTCTCTTCCCCTGTCCTCCCATCCACCCCTTCCCACTTCCCCGTTCTGGTTTTGCTGAATACTGTTTCACTGAGTCTTTCCAGAACCAGGGGCCACTCCTCCTTTCTTCTTGTACCTCATTTGATGTGTGGATTATGTTTTGGGTATTCCAGTTTTCTAGGTTAATATCCAGTTATTAGTGAGTGCATACCATGATTCACCTTTTGAGTCTGGGTTACCTCACTTAGTATGATATTCTCTAGCTCCATCCATTTGCCTAAGAATTTCATGAATTCGTTGTTTCTAATGGCTGAATAGTACTCCATTGTGTAGATATACCACATTTTTTGCATCCACTCTTCTGTTGAGGGATACCTGGGTTCTTTCCAGCATCTGGCAATTATAAATAGGGCTGCTATGAACATAGTAGAACATGTATCCTTATTACATGGTAGGGAGTCTTCTGGGTATATGCCCAGGAGTGGTATAGCAGGATCTTCTGGGAGTGAGGTGCCCAGTTTTCGGAGGAACCGCCAGACTGATTTCCAGAGTGGTTGTACCAATTTGCAACCCCATTGTTTAAACATTCTTATAGCTCATAATTAAATCAGTTTCAATTATGCAGAAAGATTCCTAGCTTCTTCTACCAAGCCAAAATGTAAGAATGCTATCAAATACCACCTAGAACTTACAACAGAAATATTGATAATTTGGTATAACTTGCCTACCTGCTGTTTCTATGTACTTCTACAAGTAGATACTGAGTGAGCTATATGCAAAGATTTCTGCTCAATAACTTTTGTATACACACACACACACACACACACACACACACACACACACACACAGTTTTCCATGGAATTAGAAGCTTTACAAGCAATGGGGTAAGTTAATTAATTAATTTTTGGAATTTCTGTAAAATTTAGTACAAAATACTTTTCAAGAAATCCTATTTTGGGGGGAGGAGGTGTCTAAAATAGCAAAACAGCTTCACATATCCTGACTTACCTCAAGAAAATCAAGCTTTCTTAGACTTTATTGCGGGATGTCTTTGTTGAGATCTAGCCTCATCTGGATACAAACTCCACAGGTAAGAGCGTTCTTTCTAATTCAGAAATAGCCTTCAAACTCTACTCAAGGATAGACTAAAACCATCTGCTCAAGATCGTATGTGTACAGAAGGGTCTCATGCAGGAAGTAACCTTTTGATATCAGAAGTTAAAATTCCAGGAATAGAACATCAAAATTCTCCTCTCAAAAAGGAACATGCTGCCTTTACAGAGGCTTGATGGCCAGTTCTGACTGTATGAAAGCATCCTATAGTCACCCCACACTATGAAATTAACAAGCAGGTTTTCCCCAAGACCTTTCAGTACACTTTTCATGTAACTTTAGGCCCTTTGACTGGTTATAAATTAAAGGATTTTTGTTTTTTATTTTGTTGGTTTTGTTTTGCCAAGCCCTAGTTCCATAATCCGTGCTCACCATGTAGGAAGTCCTTGTTTATTCTCACCTGTTATCTATTATATGTCTATATATTTTATCTTAGTGATGAAAGTTTTTGATTTGTTATGAAAAGTTAAAAGTTATTTTTTCCTTGATACAAACCTTTGCTTCCGGATGAAGGCCTGTTGCACCTCAGCAAACCTAGCAACCTTCAAAATGATTCTGAATGCAACTGCACTCTCTGAAGATAAAAAGAATGAGGGCATTGCTGGCATTCTGTTCTGCAAACCTTAGGGGTAAATCTTTTGATGTTCAAATGAGAGAACCTTGAAATCCTTTACTTTCTACTTTAAAAAAGTGTCCAGATTTTTTTAAAGAAACTTTGTACTTTATTTTCTGTATTAAATCCCTGCTAATTTTTATGAAAACTAGAAGATGGACTTATTTGAATGTCAGTATTTCAATTACATTTATTTTTTATATCTTCATTGAGATAGACTGTCAAAGTAAATGGATATTTGTATGGAATTTATTGCTTTGGAAACTTGAAATAATCTAAACAATCTAATTTCAAAGATATATTTATATCTTTGAATAAATGAATGTCATTATCTAATCATCAATATGAATTTCGTTTTATTTATTTATTTTTTTTGAGATACAACTAAAACTTAAAATTCTCTTTTATGGCATTTTTATGGCTATAACACATGAAAAAATACAGATGATTTAAATTGCCTTATTTTGCATATCTACTTACTTTCAACTATGTATATACTCTTCAAAATCCCACACATACACTGAAAACATTATTAACTGTTTCTGGGTAAGTCTCATCTATTAAAACTATTTAGCTTCACTGAATATTTTACTCAATGTTGCTGGGATTTCTTAGTGGAAAGAATTTTTCCATGCTGTCCTTAAGGACCCTTAGGTTGCCTGTGGGTATTTCCATTGCATAAAATAGTTAGGGCTTGATCTAAAGGACAGATTTTCACATTTTGTAATTATGCATCTATTATTATTAAGTCAATATGCAAAAGGTTGGAAAAGATTCTGCATCCTATGTATCACATGTGTTGTTTGTCTATCATACAAAGAAGAAAATGTTATCAACAAACTTGAAAAGCCCACGCAACTTTCTATACATCATTTTAGTTTTTCTCCATAGTATCTATATTTTCTTTATGTATGTATATTTTCCATAAATATATTTAATCCATATATAACTCATATAGTTTTTAACTATTATATGTATAATACAATCATGTACATGTTATGTCATTTCTTTCCCATAGTTATTTATTTCTATTCAAAATTTAATATTTTATATTTTCCTACTGTCTTTGTTAGGACTTTATTACTGTGATGAGACACCATGGCTTTGGCAAATCATTCATTTATTTATTTATTTATTTATTTATTTATTTATTTATTTATATTCTTTAATTTATTTTTACAGTCCAGACTTTATGCCCCTCCTGGTCCACCCTCTGACTGTTCTGCATCCCACACCTTCTCCGCCCTCATCTCCAAGAGGATGTTTCCACTCTACCCCTACCCCAGCAGACCTCCCCACTCCCCGGGGCTCCAAGTCTCTCAAGGGTTAGGTGCATCTTCTCTGACTGAGCTCAGACCCAGCAGTCATCTGCTGTATATGTGTTGGGAGCCTTGTATCAGCTGGTATATGCTGCCTGGTTGGTGGCTTATTGTCTGAGAGATTCTGAGGGTCTAGCTTAGATGAGACTGCTGGTCTTCCTATGGGGTTGCCCTCCTCCTCAGTTTCTTCCAGCTTTCTCTTAATTCAATCAAAGGGGTCATATACTTCTGTCCTTTGCTTTGTTTAAATATCTGTATCTAACTCTTTCCGCTGCTTGTTGGGCCTTTCAGAGTGCAGTCTACTATGGTAGGCTCCCGTTTGTAAGCATACCATAGCATGAGCAATAGTGTCAGGATTAGGGCCTCCACCTGAGCTGTATCTCAAATTGGGCCTGTCTCTGGACCTCCTTTTCTTCAGGCACTTCTCTATTTTTTCTTTTTGCAGTTCTTTCAGACAGGAACAATTCTGCGTCTGAGCTTTTGACTATGGGATGGCAATCCCATCCCTTCAGTTAATGCCCTTTTTACTGGAGATAGACTCTAGAACTTCTCTCTCCCCCACTAGAAGACATTTCATCTAAGGTCCCTCCCTTTGAGTCCTGAGAATCTCTTATCTCCAAGGTTGTTTCAGTTCTTTCTGCTGACCCTCAGTTCTTTAGTTCTATTCTCCCCCACACACCTAATACCTGATCATGTTCCCCTCCCTGTCACCTATCCCACCCAAGTCCCTCCCTCCATTCCACCTCCTGTGGTTGCTTTCTTCTCCCTCCAAAGAGGAATTGAGGCATTCTCAATTGGGTCCTTCAGCTTGTTAACATTTTTGAGTTCTGTAGATTTTATCCTGGGAATACTATACATTTTGGCTAATATACACTTATTAGTGAGTACATACCATGCATATCATTTTGGATCCAAGTTACCCCACTCAGGGTGATATTTTCTAGTTCTATCCATTTGGCTGCAAAACTCATGATGTCCTTGCTCTTAATAGCTGAGTAGTATTCCACTGTGTCAATGACTCATCTTTTCTGTAGCCATTCTTCTGCTGTGGGACATCAGGGTTTTAACCACCTTCTGATTGTCACAAATAAGGCTGCTATGAACATAGTGGAACATGTGCCCCTGTGGCAAGCATGGTAAGGCTTCTTTTGAGTATTTGCCCAAGAATGGTATAGCTGGGTCTTCAGGTAGATCTATTTCCAATTTTCTGAGGAACATCCAGATTGATTTTCACAGTGGTTTTACTAGTTTGCAATCCCACCATCAATGGATGAGTATTCCCTTCTTTTTCCACATCCTCACCAACATGTGCTGCCTCCTGAGGTTTTTATCTTAGCCATTCTTACTGGTGTAAGGTAGAATCTCATGGTCATTTTGATTTGACTTTCTAATGAATAATGACTTTATAAATTTCTTTAAGTGTTACTAAGCCATTTGAGATTCCTCTGTTGTGAATTTTTGGCTTTGTTCTATACCCCATTTTTTTGACTGGGTTGTTTGGTTTATAGTGGCTAACTTCTTGGGTACTTCATATATTTTGGATATTAGTCCTCTATCAGATGTAGGTTTTGTAAAGACTTTTAGCAACTCTTATAAAGGAAAATGTTTAATTGGGTCTGGGTTACTGTTTAAGAACTTTAGTGTATTTTTCATTATGTTGTGAACCATGGCTGTATTCAGGCAGATATAGTGCTAGAAAAAAAGCTGAAAGTTCTACATCTTGAGCTATAGATAATAGGAGACTGTGTGCCACAATTGGCATAGGTTGGGCATAGGAGATCTCAAAACCTGCCCTCACAGTAACATATTTCTTTCAACCACACTCACTCCAACGCCACGCATCCTAATAGTGGAATTCCCCATGGCCAAGTATTGAAATGCATGAATCTGTGTGGTCTTGCCTATTAAAGCAATCACATTCCATGCCTTAGCCCCATAGACTTATAATCATAACTCAATACTCAAACAATCATAACTCAAAATATATTTAGTCAAACTTCAAAAGTCTCCGTAGTTCATCGCAATATTAACTCTGTTTAAAAGTCCAAAGTCTAATGTATCTTCAGATATGCATGGCAATCTGTTAACTGTAATCCTTATAAAAAATGAAATAAAAAAAGCAGATCAAATTACTTACAATATACAGTGCCACAGTGTACACATTACAGTTCCATAAGGGAGGAAAGGGTGAATGGTGAGAAAATACTGCACCAAAGCAAGACCCATAATCAGCTGGGTGAACTCCAATCTTTGCATCTCTATGCCTGATGTCAAAATGCTCTTCAGGTCTCCAACTATTTTCAGCTTTATTAACTGCAACACACTTCTTTCTTTGGGGGTTCCATTCCCTGTTAGCACTTTTTCTTGGCTGGTATCTCACGGCTCTTGCACCTCTATCTTCTTGGGGTCTTTAAGGTAATCCAGGTTCATCTTCACAGCTTCAAGCAATGGCCTCTATAGTCCTACATGCAAGGACAACCCAGCCACACATCTATCCTCAGCAACTTTCCTCAGTCTAGGAGGGAGATTCCATAGCCCCTTTCACACAGTGGCCTCTTTGGGCCTCTTTACAAGAACATCTCTGATACATTCCTGGCTTCAGTGGCTTTCCTTAGTTACAGAGGCAAATTCCATTCTTAATTCTATAGTGAAAAACAAATAGGCAAACTCACCAAGTTCTACTGCTTGCTGGGACTGGAACATAGACCTCTTATTAAGTAGCATCTTCACCCTTTTGTTTCCCATGTTTTTCTTCGCTACATAAGCTTGACTGTCCTGGAACTTATTCTACAGGGCAGGCTTGTTTGAATTTATATATCTGCATGCTTCTGTATCCTAAGTGATATTATTAAAACTATTTAGTTCTACTTTCTCTGGTGCTGCTTTTTATTATAGATCTTTATAAGCATGGTCATTGTACTGGCTGGTTTTGTGTGTCAACTTGACACAGGTTGGCGTTATCACAGAGAAAGGAGTTTCAGTTGGCGAAGTGCCCCCATGTGATCCATCTGTGAAGCATTTTCTCAATTAGTGATCAAGGGGGAGGGCCCCTTGTGGGTGGTACCATCCCTGGGCTGGCATTCTTGGTTTAAGAGAGCAGGCTGAGCAAGCCAGGAGAAGCAAGCCAGTAAGGAACATCTCTCCATGGCCTCTGCATCAGCTCCTGCTTCCTGACCTGCCTGAGTTCCAGTCCTAACTTCCTTTTGTGATGAACAGCAATGCAGAAGTAAAAGCTGAATAAACCCTTTCCTCCCAACTTGCTTCTTGGTCATGATGTTTGTGCAGGAATAGAAACCCTGACTAAGATAGTCATTAATAACTATAGGACACAATCCACACTTGGCTGTTTTGATATATCATCTCTAAATGCAATTAATCTATAACAATTCAATTTATCCTCAGAAAGTCCTTTTTGGACAAAAAGAAAAAAAAATCAGACAAAATTTTCACAAAAATATTACAGAAAGTATCTCTAGGAATCATACTAAAATTCTTTTCCTCTGAAGCCTCTTGAGCCAGACCCCCACAGTTCAAATCACTCTCATACCACTCTTTTATGTTCTTATCAGTATGGCCTATTAAGTAGCATTTTAAAGCAGCCCACTTCTTTCCTAACCCAATATCCGAAAATCCTTACCCCTCCAAACAAAAAGGACTTTCACCAAATCACCTCACTCCTAGTACCAGCATCCATCTTAGTAAGGGATTTATTGTTGTAAAGAGAACATGCTGTGAGGACATCATATCTTAAAAAGAAAGACATTTAAAAGGTGTTGGCTTACACTTTCAGAGATTTAATCCATTATCATCACAGTGGGAACCAAGGCCTTGAACAGGCAGACATAGTACTAGAGGTGCTAAAAGTGGTGCATCTTGATCCACAGATGATAAGGAGAGACTACGTCACACTGAGCATAGCTTGAGCATAGAAGACCTCAACACCTGCCCCACAGTGACATACTTCCTCCAACGAGGCCACACGTACTTTCACAAGGCCACAACTTCTAATAATGCCAAGCAATCAAATACATGCATCTATGGAGGGTAGAGTTATTCACACTTTAAAATATCTATCATTGTCACTGAGAGGGTTTGATCACAGTAGTGTCAGAAAAACTTTCAACTTAATCATCAATCTGTACTGATTTAGAAAGTAAAATGAGACATGAAAAGGAAACCAAGACTTCAAAAATGTTTCTGCATGAGTATTCACACATAGAATTGAGTATGCAGCTTTGATTGCATTTGTAGACAACAAGTATAGTTTATTTATGGAAAACTGATTAATGGTATCTGAACTAGCCATTCATACTTAGATGGGAAAATGGGATTTTAAAATCTTAAAATATTAGTATATACTAATCATTTTCAAGTAAAAATAGAAACTTAAAAATCTTTGTAAGTAAACACATGCTATTATTTCATTTACTGTTTGACCCACCACCCCCACCCTGTTGGTTTTGCTGTTCGATTTTGCTGTTTAATCTTGCCACTCTAAACTGCATATATGAGGTCATGAGTGATAGGGAGAATTATGGGAGAAACTTGAAGAGCTCATTGATTAGTCATACAGATCATATCCAGCAACATAATTACATAACCCAAACATAAATAAGTAGATCACATTGTTATAATCTAAACATTTCAGTTAATCAACAAGACAATATGTTGAATAATTTTTGAGACGGTCTTACTATGCAATGTCATCTGGTCTCAAATTCACTACCCTCATATCTCAGCTTCCCAGGGGCAAGGACTATAGGTATATATCTACCACTTCACTTAGATCCAGAATATTTTATTCTTCTGCATATAATTTTCTAGTTTCCAGCTTATATCGACTACAAGAAGCTTGCCTCTGTAGGACCCAGTACAGAAGTGTCAAGACAAGAAAACAAATAAATAAAAGAATCCATTCCAAAGTGAGGAAATGCTTCAGAAATTTACAAAAGGAACACCAGGGCAGAAAAAGAAAACAAAGATACCCAAGGGTAATAGGAGAAGAAAAGAATTTCAGACAACCTCAGATTCTCAGCTCTCCAGTGAAAGCAAGAACAGAAACTGCATTGAAATTATAATACTGAAAATAACAGCAAAAAGGTGTTTGTATTAGTGAATAGCATTAGTGAAGAGAGCCTCCATGCTACTAAGAAGACAAGAACACAGTTCCCATAAAACATCAAATTCAGTTTTGGGAATTACTGAGACAATAACTCAGAGGGATCTGTTGGGAGTGGAGAGAGTCCCAGGCTGAATGCTACAGCTGCACACCATCTTTACAGCAAACTCATTTTGAAAAACTTCATTACCCAGGGCCATGAGA
This sequence comes from Apodemus sylvaticus, assembly GCF_947179515.1. Lineage (NCBI taxonomy): Eukaryota > Metazoa > Chordata > Mammalia > Rodentia > Muridae > Apodemus > Apodemus sylvaticus. The sequence goes on from NC_067476.1 coordinate 19,474,994, forward strand.
TTAGAAAAAAATCAAAAGTGAAGTGGTCTGAATTTAACCAGCTTCAGCTCCAGACTGGCATCAGGAGAGAGGGGGGGGTGAGGGAGAGGAAGAGGGGGAGGGAGAGGGAGAGGGAGAGGGAGAGGGAGAGAGAACTGTGAATGAAGGAAAGGAGGCTTGAAAGGTTAAAGTATGAAACATTCAAGCCATAATGTAGCACTGAAGTATACAGAAACCTTAGCCTATCCCTAATGCCTGGCCAAAATTAGCCCAACTCTTTATGGAATTTAGCCTATCTTTAGTGCCTGGGAAAATAACAGTTGAAAATAAAGAACAAATTGAGAATGTGATACAAGTACACGTATCCTGAAGTACTGGGTAGCTCAGTTTAGAAGTTATCCCTATGCTCTGAGGCTCAATAGAGTTTGAACACTGTAAAACTACAGTGGATGACTTAATATAACTTTTGTCTCCATTCCTCATGGTGATTTATATCCACTTGGTTTTGGAAATATAAAGACAGTTCAGCTGCTCTGCATTAACTTGTATCTGATTCTTCTATGTCCAACACACTGGGAAAATAATAATAAAAATATTAGTCATGGTAGGAGTCGTGTGGCAGATGGAGAAACCAGTCTTGTCACAGACTTCAAAGCTCTGTGTGGCCAGTAGAGGGTCATGGTAAGCTGAGCAAGGTTACTAGCTGTAGTGGTTTGAATATGTTTGGCCCACAGAGAGTTCCACTGTTTGAAGGTATGACCTTTTTGGAGGAAGTATGTCACTGTGGGGTGGGCCTTGAGACCCTCCTCCTAGCTGCTTGGAAGAGGGTCCACTGGTTGCCTTCAGGGCAAAATGTAAATCTTTGAGCTCCCCCAGCACCATTCCTACCTGGATGCTACCGTGCTCCCTGCCATAATGATAATGGACTGAATCTGAAAACAAGTAAGCCAGCTCCAATTAAAAAGTGCATTTTATAAGAATTGTTTTGGTCATGGTGTCTCCTTATTGTAAAGGAAATTCTAAGTACAACACTAGTAAAGTATTCAAATACTTGTTAATCCCAAACCAACTGTCCAACAAGCTCAGCTGATATTTAAAGCATCTAGAAAAAGATTTCCTAAACATTATCTTGCTGTTGTTCTTTTGATGTGTGTGTGTGTGTGTGCTCCGTTTTTCTTTGTGCCATGTATTCATTAATGCTTTTATTTTATCATATTTTTGATATTTTGATTTGATGTCCTTGATCCACTTAGCTATTTTTGTTCATTTGTCTAATTCTGAAGAATCTTTCTTTTCATATTCTTATTGCCACCATGTTTCTCATGTTTTATTCCTTTTATACATTTATTTATCTGTAATCTTAAATTCTCAGCATTTTAAATTTTTATTTAAAATCATACTTTTTCTAATTCTTTAAGAATTTCATAAATGTATATCATGTGAATTTTTCATTCCCACTCTGCCAGATCCTCCATATTCTATCCTCTCCCCTTAACAGTTTGTACCTTTAAAAGAAATAATAAACTACCAAGTCTAATTTGTGCTGCTCAAAATGAAGATCAGCAGAGGCATTGAGATTCCTGTACTGAATGACTACTAGATCCTTGGACCTTCAGTTTATAAGTAGCCATTGTTGGATTGTCTGGAAAGTAACCTGTAAGTCATTCTCATAAATCTACTGCTGCTATACAGTTACCCATTCTATAAGTGACATTACTCTAGCAAACAACAAATAACCCAGGTTTGGGTACCAGAAGTGTTTCTATAGCAACAGAAGTATAAGTGTGAACTTTTTGGAAAAGTATTCTCTTTTTTAATTTTTATTCTCCTCTTATATATTACATCCTGAGAACAATTTATTTTCCCTCATTCCCTACCAGTTTGTGCTTTCACCTCTCCTCTCCAGATTCACTCTTCATCTATATCTTTCAGCAAACTGCAAGATTCCCAGGGATATCAACCAACAATGGCATAAGTGGTTATAATATGACTAGGTAACTCTCTTCATCTAGCCTTAATATAAGGAGAGTTGCCTAGTCATATTATATGCAGAGGTCCTATGTCAGACTCAGCCAAGGCTTCCAGTGTAACAATAGGGACATCAACACAGTCACAAAACTTTTATCCTGACTATATGGTATGCTGGGGCAAAAGTAGCACAGAACTTCTGGGATGGCCAATGCTTTTCTAGTCCAACTTGAGACCCATGCCATTAGAGGGAACTTGACTCTGAGACTGACTTGAGGGCCAGGAACCCAAGATTGAATAGCCTAGAGACCTAGAATAGAAGTATGATTTGTTTTAAGTACCTGGAATAGGCTTTCAAATTTGCCAACATTTATAGTTATTGAAGCCTTTCCAATTACTGGAACCTTTCCAGGGTGCTTGGAGACTACTGAAAGACCATGGTATGAACTGTTCTACATACTTAAGTAGACAAATGTATTCTATCATCCTGTTTCACCAATAATTAACAGTAATGGATTTTATAATGCTCATTTCTGGTCATATGACCTTAGATGGTATTTATAACTATTTTCCTCTATTATTTATTCTGTATTTCCTTTACCTTTTGCAAGCACCTCAACGAATCTTGGCTATTTTTCCTGGAGGATTGGCCCATACCATCATTCCTGATAGTTTTGTCCTCTATGGATTATGCTTAATTTCCCATTGATTTTAATCATAGAATATGGTAATGCCAAGAGACACCCTAAAGGAACTTCTGCACTCCAGACATAATCTTTGTTACCTTCATTGTGGAGATATATTATGATTTTCTCATGGTAATCTTGGTCACTAACCACTCACAATACTATTTTTTTAAAATTTATTATTATATGTAAGTTCACTGTAGCTGTCTTCAGACACTCCAGAAGAGGGTGTCAGATCTTGTTAAAGATGGGTATGAACTGCTTAAAGTCTTGGAGAGAACAGGAATTCAAGGCCCATACCTAAACATAGTAAAAGCAATATACAGCAAACCGGTAGCCAGCATCAAACTAAATGGAGAGAAACTTGAAGCAATCCCACTGAAATCAGGGACCAGACAAGGCTGCCCCCTTTCTCCTTATCTTTTCAATATTGTACTTGAGGTACTAGCTCGGGCAATTCGACAACATAAGGAGGTCAAAGGGATACAAATTGGAAAGGAAGAAGTCAAACTATCATTATTTGCAGACGACATGATCGTCTACCTAAGTGACCCAAAGAACTCCACTAGAGAGCTCCTACAGCTGATAATCAACTTCAGCAAAGTGGCAGGTTATAAAGTCAACTCAAGCAAATCAGTGGCCTTCCTATACTCAAAGGATAAGCAGGCTGAGAAAGAAATTAGGGAAATGACCCCCTTCACAATAGCCACAAACAGTATAAAGTATCTTGGGGTGACTCTTACCAAACATGTGAAAGATCTCTATGACAAGAACTTCAAGACTCTGAAGAAGGAAATGGAAGAAGACCTCAAAAAATGGGAAAACCTCCCATGCTCATGGATCGGTAGAATCAATATAGTTAAAATGGCCATTTTGCCTAAAGCACTATACAGATTCAATGCAATACCCATCAAAATCCCAACTCAATTCTTCACAGAGTTAGAAAGAGCAATTATCAAATTCATCTGGAACAACAAAAAACCCAGGATAGCTAAAACTATTCTCAGCAACAAAAGAAAATCTGGGGGAATCAGTATCCCTGACCTCAAGCAATACTACAGAGCAATAGTGTTAAAAACTGCATGGTATTGGTACAGTGACAGGCAGGAGGATCAATGGAACAGGATTGAAGATCCAGAAATGAACCCACACACCTATGGCCACTTGATCCTCGACAAAGAGGCTGAAAACATCCAATGGAAAAAAGATAGCCTTTTCAACAAATGGTGCTGGTTCAACTGGAGGTCAGCATGCAGAAGAATTCGAATTGATCCATCCTTGTCTCCTTGTACTAAGCTCAAATCCAAATGGATCAAGGACCTCCACATAAAGCCAGACACTCTGAAGCTAATAGAAAAAAAACTGGGGAAGACCCTTGAGGACATCGGTACAGGGAGAAAGTTTCTGAACAGAACACCAATAGCGTATGCTCTAAGAGCAAGAATTGACAAATGGGACCTCATAAAATTACAAAGTTTCTGTAAGGCAAAGGACACCATCAAGAGGACAAATCGGCAACCAACAAATTGGGAAAAGATCTTCACCAATCCTACATCAGATAGAGGGCTAATATCCAATATATATAAAGAACTCAAGAAGTTAGACTCCAGAAAACCAAACAACCCTATTAAAAAATGGGGTACAGAGTTAAACAAAGAATTCTCACCTGAAGAACTTCGGATGGCGGAGAAGCATCTTAAAAAATGCTCAACTTCATTAGTCATTAGGGAAATGCAAATCAAAACAACCCTAAGATTTCATCTTACACCAGTCAGAATGGCTAAGACTAAAAATTCAGGAGACAGCAGGTGTTGGAGAGGGTGTGGAGAAAGAGGAACACTCCTCCACTGCTGGTGGGGTTGCAAATTGGTACAACCACTCTGGAAATCAGTCTGGCGGTTCCTCCGAAAACTGGGCACCTTACTTCCAGAAGATCCTGCTATACCACTCCTGGGCATATACCCAGAAGACTCCCCACCATGTAATAAGGATACATGTTCTACTATGTTCATAGCAGCCCTATTTGTAATTGCCAGATGCTGGAAAGAACCCAGGTATCCCTCAACAGAAGAGTGGATGCAAAAAATGTGGTATATCTACACAATGGAGTACTATTCAGCCATTAGAAACAATGAATTCATGAAATTCTTAGGCAAATCGATGGAGCTAGAGAATATCATACTAAGTGAGGTAACCCAGACTCAAAAGGTGAATCATGGTATGCACTCACTAATAAGTGGATATTAACCTAGAAAACTGGAATACCCAAAACATAATCCACACATCAAATGAGGTACAAGAAGAAAGGAGGAGTGGCCCCTGGTTCTGGAAAGACTCAGTGAAACAGTATTCAGCAAAACCAGAACGGGGAAGTGGGAAGGGGTGGGTGGGAGGACAGGGGAAGAGAAGGGGGCTTGCGGGACTTTCGGGGAGTGGGGAGGCTAGAAAAGGGGAAATCATTTGAAATGTAAATAAATTATATCGAATAATAAAAAAAAAAAAAAAAGATGGGTATGAGCCACCATGTAGTTTCTGGGATTTGAACTCAGGACCTTCAGAAGAGAAGTTGGTGCTCTTAACCTTTGAGCCATCTCTCTAGCCCCCCTCATAATACTGTTATTCATTTCTTAGCCTATTGGTGAAAGCACATCAGAAGACCAAAGTAGCTAAGGTGATTTCTGAGTTTCAAGTTCAATTGAATGTTTCTTCTGGCTCCTGGAAAGAGTTCTTCCCACTCTTGAACCAAAATTTCTAGTTGAAGAAGAAATTTCTGGTTTCTTTGGAGACTCGGTTGTTTCATGTGAAGTTTGTTTCAAAGCTGTCTTATGAAAGGGTATTTGCTAATGCATACATGTGAGAGAATGTTGGACAAGAACAGATACATTTTTCTTTAAGCTGCCTTGTGAAAGGACATGTGATATTTTGTTGGATCAGATGTTTGATAGAGTGAGAGATGTTTAGAAAGAAAATAAATACAACCCCACAGAGAGTAAGAGGACACCCTTGCATTGTTTCACCTTGCAGTGCTTTCCTGGTCTTTGTTTATGATGCTCTTGGTGCAGAAAGCCAGCTGGGCAAACTCCAAACTTTTCATCTCAATGTCTGATATCAGAAAATGCTATTTGGATCTTCAACTCAATTCAGCTGTGTTCATTGCATTGCACTTCTTTCTCTTGAGGTGGTTTGCCTAGCAACACTTTGCTATTCTTCACTGATCTTCACCTCTCATGACTTTGTAAAGAGAAATGCTCCAGATAATTACTCATGGTATTCTAGCTGCTTCCTGACACTTCAGTAGACTCATGATAATTTGGTGGAACCTCATGGGTTCTTCTAGATTGATCTGCTGCTCCTGGTTGGCATTTGGTGTTTTGGACTTGACTTCTTAAATCCCGACAAAGATATCTAATCCTGAAAATTGGAATCACCCCAAAGCACTACTTCTAAACAGGTCCACAGTCCCCTTGTCTTATTAACTATCTTCATCTGCTACCTCTGGTTGGTGGACTAGAAGGGAGATTGTAATCTTTAAGAATACTAATTAAAGTAGGTTTTTTAAAAAATGTAAGCCTACATCTAGGTCAGCAGATATTTAAGGCCACTGGAACAAAAAACAAACTGTTTCCTAGGGGATCACTAAGGGAGATAGTGAATGAAACTACTCTGTTTTCTATTCTGGGACCTATGGATCCTGTCTATGAGAGGAACTACTATGTATTGGATGCTGATTCAAGGCACATGCCACCTTCTGGAGAACCCTGTCCCATCCCTGCTGGATGCTGTTACCTAGTTGGCACTATAAGAATGTCTTCAAAGGCCATTCATTTTATTATGGTGGACAAGTCCATAAATGGTGGTTTTGGCAGAAGCATTATGTGCAGAAATAGAAATACCATGTCTTGAATAAATATCTATCTAGTAAGGACAAAGCATGTCATTTCCACTCAACATGCCACCAAGTTACTGACTAGTCCTCCAGGGGAATGTTATTATATGGGTTCAGTGTTGGACTTTGCTACTGGCATATCTGGCACTTAGAATCAGTTGTAATCAGGTCAACCTCAGTGAGTAGAAGTCCATGGTTTCAAGCATAAGCTCTATTTTTGCTGACCATGACCTTTTTTTTTTTTTTTTTTTTTTTTTTTTGTGGGCCCATTGGGCAATGTGAGGAGTAGCTGGAAAACAGGAGAACTATCCAAAGAATGGGTAATCCTATCTATTTGGTTATTGAACTCCTCAGATGAAGACACATTTTTATGAACATTTGTATGAAACACAAGTATATTCACATCCTTTGACCATTTAGAGAGATGTACATACTTCTTTTCAAGATGTCTTTCTCATCAATATTCAAATCACATTCTTCCCAAGTTCCTGACCATCCAGTCAATCCATTGGATACATCCAGATAGCAAGCAACAATCAAACATCTTCTCAATCATCCTTCAAACAAAGTCTATGACCATGTATAATGCCTCAAGTTCTGCATACTTTGAAGATTCTCTTTTGCTAGCATTTTTTAAAGGTTGGTCCAGAAGCAGTTTTAATATTGCATCTGTCCACTTCTGGGTGGTGCCTACATACCATACAAAAAACTGAAGTCTCCTTTTCCTCATTCAAGAATCATAGGGAATACCCCATGAGGCTTTAGGTGAATGCTTGGCAGCAGATGACTACACTGTCAAAAATTTAGAAGTCCCGGTCATTTGGCTAATTTATTTATAAAACCTCCATGTGTCTTCAGGATCTACTTGGGAACAACTAGTTCCATTTGAACATACCTTGCTACGGTGGGTGTCCTACTGTATGACTTGTGGGGAGGAGTGTCAGATAACATCCAGCACATGATGGTCAGCTCAGGTCACATGCTAACTTGGTGGCCCATTGTCATGTTCAGTTTCCACTGAGGCCCAACAGCAGGCTAAGAGCTTTCTCTCAAATAGAGAATAGTCATCTTAGGGTTTTATTGGTGTGAAAACAATTCTTATAAAGGAAACCAATTAATTGGAACTGGCCTATAGTTTCCAAGGTTCAGTCCATTATACTCATGGTGAGAAGCATGTAGGCAGACATGGTGCTGGAGAAGAAGCTGAGAATTCTGCATCTGGAGCTATAGGCAGCAGGAGACCACCATGCTAGGTCTAGATTAAGCATACATGACCTCAAAGCCTGCCTCCACAGTGACATGTTTCCTCTAATAAATCAATTCCTAATTAAATAATGCAACACCTTCTAATAATGTCACTCCATATGAGCCAAGCATTCAAACATATGGTAATGTTTATTCCAGTCACCATGCTCCACTGCCTAGGTCCCATAAGTTTGTTACTATACCATAATGCAGAAATTAATTCAGTCCAACATCAAAAGTCCTCATAGTCTATAATAGTCTCAACTCTGTTTAAAAATCCAAAGTTCAAAGTCTCTTTTGAAATTTCTTAACTGTAATTCCTTGTAAAATTCAAAATCAATCAAAATGAAAATAAAAAATCAGATCCCATCCTTCCAAGTTTCATTGCATAGGATATCAATTACCATTCAGAAAGGAAGGGAAAGTGAGGAAATATTGGACAAAAGTGAGGCAGAAAGCTAACTGAGCAAACTCCAGATTTTGCATTTCCATGTCTAATGACAAAACATACATTTTGCATCCCAACTCCTTTCAACTTTGTTCACTGCAACACACATCTTTCTCTTGGACTGATCTCACTTCTTGTTAGCAGCTCTCCTCAGCAGATATTGCACTGTTCTGGGATCTCCAATATTTTGGGATCTCCAAGACAATCCAGGGTTTCACCTTTAAAGCTTCACATAATGGCTTTTCTGGGCCTCTAAGCAGTGACATGTCTGCCACATGCCTGGCCTAGGTGGCTTTTTTTAGTCTTTGTGGGAGACTCCACTATCCCTTTCTTTTACCCTGTCTCACAAGCCAGAACCACATGGCCAAAGCTGACAAGTTCTGTTGGTTGCTGGTGCTGGAACATGGCCCTGTCTTTCAATTATATGTATTACAACTTTACCAGCTTTCTGGTATTTTTTTTTTTATATAATTTTATTGATGTTGAGTTTTTATTGGATATTTTCTTTATTTACATTTCAAATGTTTTCCCCTTTCTAGGTCTTCCCTTTGGAAACCCCCATCCCATTCCCCCTCCCCTGACTCTAGGAGTGTGCTCCCTCATCTACCCACACTCTCCTGTCTTCCCACCCTTGCATTTCCCCTACACAGGGGCATTGAACACTCTCAGGCCCAAGGACCTCTCCACCCACAGATGTCCAACAAGACCATCCTCTGCCACATATGCTGCCAGTGCTGTGGGTCACTCCATATGTATTCTTTGGTTGATGGTCCATTCCCCTGGAGCTGGGGGGGGTGTTATCTGGCCTGTTGACACTGTTGCTCCCCCCATGGGGCTGCAAACCCCCACGGCTCCTTCATTCCTTTCTCCAAGACCTCCAATGGGTAGCACTGTGCTCAGTCCAAAGGTTGGCTGTGAGCATCTGTGTCTGTATTTGTCAGGCAATGGCAGAGCCTCTGTTTTTGATGACTGCACTCAAACTCAGAGATCCTCAGCCTCTGATTTCTGTGTGCTGTGTTTAAAAGCATGCAACAGCCTGCTTATCTTTTGAGTATAGAAAGGCAACTGATTTGCTTGAGTTGCTTTTATAACCTGCCACTTTGCTGAAGTTGTTTATCAGCTGTAGGAGTTCTCTAGTGGAGTTTTTTGGGTCACTTAGGTAGACTATCATGTCATCTGCAAATAATGATAGTTTGACTTCTTCCTTTCCAATTTGTATCCCTTTGACCTCCTTATGCTGTCGAATTGCTCGAGCTAGTACCTCAAGTACAATATTGAAAAGAGGCAGCCATGTCTAGTCACTGATTTTAGTGGGATTGCTTTAAGTTTCTCTCCATTTAGTTTGATGCTGGCTACTGGTTTGCTGTATATTTCTTTTACTATGTTCAGGTATGGGCCGTGAATTCCTGTTCTTTCCAAGACTTTAAGCATGAAAGGATGCTGAATTTTGTCAAATGCTTTTTCAGCATCCAATGAAATGGCCATGTGGTTTTTTTCTTTGAGTTTGTTTATGTAGTGGATTGCATTGATGGATTTCCGTATATTGAACCAACCCTGCATTCCCGGGATAAAGCCTACTTGATCATGGTGGATGATCGTTTTGATGTGTTCTTGGATTCAGTTGGCAAGAATTTAATTGCATGTTTTTGCATCAATGTTCATAAGGGAAATTGGTCTGAAGTTCTCTTTCTTTGTTGGATCTTTGTGTGGTTTTGGTATCAGTGTAATTGTGGCTTTGTAGAAGGAATTGGGTAGTGTTCCTTCTGTTTCTATTTTGTGGAATAGTTTGAAGAGTATTGGTGTTAACTCTTCTTTGAAGGTCTGATAGAATTCTGCACTGAAACCATCTGGTCCTGTGCTTTTTTGGGAAATGACCCCCTTCACAATAGCCACAAACAGTATAAAGTATCTTGGGGTGACTCTTACCAAACATGTGAAAGATCTGTATGACAAGAACTTCAAGACTCTGAAGAAGGAAATGGAAGAAGACTTCAAAAAATGGGAAAAACTCCCATGCTCATGGATCGGTAGAATCAATATAGTTAAAATGGTCATTTTGCCAATAGCAATATACAGATTCAGTGCAATACCCTTCAAAATGCCAACTCAATTCTTCTCAGAGTTAGAAAGAGCAATTATCAAATTCATCTGGAATAACAAAAAACCCAGGATAGCTAAAACTATTCTCAGCAACAAAAGAAATTCTGGGGGAATCAGTATCCCTTACCTCAAGCAATACTACAGAGCAATAGTGTTAAAAACTGCATGGTATTGGTACAGTGAGAGGCAGGAGGATCAATGGAACAGGATTGAAGATCCAGAAATGAATCCACACACCTATGGCCAATTGATCCTCGACAAAGAGGCTGAAAACATCCAATGGAAAAAAGACAGCCTTTTCAACAAATGGTGGTGGTTCAACTGGAGGTCAGCATGCAGAAGAATGCGAATTGATCCATCCTTGTCTCCTTGTACTAAGCTCAAATCCAAATGGATCAAGGACCTCCACATAAAGCCAGACACTCTGAAGCTACTAGAAAAGAAACTGGGGAAGACCCTTGAGGACATCAGTACAGGGAGAAAGTTTCTGAACAGAACACCAATAGTGTATGCTCTAAGATCAAGTATTGACAAATGGGACCTCATAAAATTACAAAGTTTCTGTAAGGCAAAGGACACCATCAAGAGGACAAATCGGCAATCAACAAATTGGGAAAAGATCTTCACCAATCATACATCAGATAGAGGGCTAATATCCAATATATAATGAACTCAAGAAGTTAGACTCCAGAAAACCAAACAACCCTATTAAAAATGGGGTACAGAGTTAAACAAAGAATTCTCACCTGAAGAACTTCGGATGGCGGAGAAGCATCTTAAAAAATGCTCAACTTCATTAGTCATTTGGGAAATGCAAATCAAAACAACCCTGAGATTTCACCTTACACCAGTCAGAATGGCTAAGATTAAAAATTCAGGAGACAGCAGGTGTTGGAGAGGGTGTGGAGAAAGAGGAACACTCCTCCACTGCTGGTGGGGTTTCAAATTGGTACAACCACTCTGGAAATCAGTCTGGCGGTTCCTCCGAAAACTGGGCACCTCACTTCTAGAAGATCCTGCTATACCACTCCTGAGCATATACCCAGAGTATTCCCCACCATGTAATAAGGATACATGCTCTACTATGTTCATAGCAGCCCTATTTATAATTGCCAGATGCTGGAAAGAACCCAGGTATCCCTCAACAGAAGAGTGGATGCAAAAAATGTGGTATATCTACACAATGGAGTACTATTCAGCCATTAGAAACAATGAATTCATGAAATTCTTAGGCAAATGGATGGAGCTAGAGAACATCATACTAAGTGAGGTAACCCAGACTCAAAAGGTGAATCATGGTATGCACTCACTAATAAGTGGATATTAACCTAGAAAACTGGAATACCCAAAACATAATCCACACATCAAATGAGGTACAAGAAGAAAAGAGGAGTGGCCCCTTGTTCTGGAAAGACTCAGTGAAGCAGTATTCAGAAAAACCAGAACGGGGAAGTGGGAAGGGGTGGGTGGGAGGAAAGGGGGAGAGAAGGGGGCTTACGGGACTTTCGGGGAGTGGGGGGCTAGAAAAGGGGAAATCATTTGAAATGTAAATAAAAAATATATCGAATAAAAAAAATAAAAGCATGCACCACTGTACATTACCCTAAGAATTTAAGAATATGAATTTTCTTAAATTCATTTTTTTAAGTTGGAAGTTTAGCTGGGTTTATTCTTGCCCTGAGGTCACCACTTCCTTTATTTTATTTAATATCTAGCTTTCCTTTAGTCTGTTTATCTCCTTGAATATAGGTTTTAGTTCCACCTCACTTCATGGTTAACCTTTTCTTCTTGAGTTGTACCTTTTGCACTTTTTCTTACTGGGCTTGCTTATTTTCAGATTTACAGAAGATTTACAGTTCTTCATAAGAATGAATATTTAAAATCACACAATAAAGTCAGTACTAGACTGTTTTGAGATTTTGCCTTTGAATGGAATTAATCCAAAACTCTTTACTTTATCCTCATGCAGATTTGTCAGACAAGGGCCAAATAGGAGCCAATATATAACATAAACAGTCTCTGGCTCACATACTTAAATTCTTCTCTTGAAATTTCTTGAGCTGGGTCCTTAAAGTTCAAGTCATATTCATTACCATGATTTCTGTGCTCCTACTAAAATGACCCATTAAACCCTGTTAAAACATTCAATTGATTTTTCTAATCCATAATTTCCAAATCTACATTCATCTAAACATAAACATGGCCAGGCTTATTATACCCTAGTCCCTAGCACCAACTTCTGCCGTTGTCAATTTTATTCCTGTGAAGAAACACCATGGCCTTGGCATCTCTTAAAACATTTAATTGAAACTAGTTTACAGTTTTAGAGGCTCAGACCATTGCCATCATGGCAAGGAACATAGCAGCATGCAGGCAGACGTAGTGCTAGAGAAGTAGGTGGGAATTCTATATCTTTTTTTTAAAGAGTTGAAACATATATTATGCTGTGACATAATTAATCTTAAATTTTGTATCACTATACAGAGATTTATACCAATGCAACAAAATATAGCCTTATTTTCTCAGCAATTTATAAAATTCTGTACCAGTGTAAAATTGTAGATTTTTTTGTTTAAGAGTAGAGTCAACAATCTACCTCTATTTGTTAAATATCTTACAATATTTCTATAACCCCTTTTCTTTTCAACACTTCTTCCTTTTATCTAAGAGCAAAAGTAGTTCAGAGAAAAAGAAAGGAAATAAATCCCCAAGTCTAAACTCCCTATTTACTTTATTCTCTGTTGAACACCTTTAGTGTTTGTAAATCATCCCTTAAAACGACAACATATGAATAATTTATAAAATATTCAAACTATCCATCCCAACTAAAAGGACTGAGCCAACAGTCTTCTTATAATTGCTATTTGATAAATTGATGTGAAAAATTCCTTTTTTTTTTTTGATGACCCAAGAAAATTGGAAAAATGGTTAGTCTTAAGAAGGCTAGCTGTGATCATTTTTTTTTTTTTTTTGGTCCAGTCTCTGTATATTGAGAAAGTAAAGGCTTAAATGAAGTCCTGATTGGACCAGTCTGAAAGTCTTGGACAAGTGTTCTAGCTGTCCTGAAAATGTACCAGGATCACTTCTTTGGAAGAAACATCTTCAATGCAGTTGACCAAACAGAAAACTGGAAGAGATCTTCTCAGTATCTTCAAGGGTGGATCCCGTCAGGGTTGTCCTCCAGGTCTTTCCCTTATGTTCCATCTGGGATGCTATTAACTCCAGTTGGCCAGCCTTAATGGCCATGATTTTAAGATTCTGACCCCATAGTGTCTTCTCCTCTTTCCTCTAGAAAGTTCTGTATCTTGATCTGCAGGAATCAGGACACTACCATACAAGATGTCAAAGCCTGTCTCCACAGTAACACACATCCTTCAAAAAGGCCACACCTACTGCAACAAGGCCACACCTCCTAATAGTATCACTCCTTATGAACCCAGAATTCAAACACATGAATCTATGGGGGCCATTCCTATTCATTTGACTACAGTTGACTGAAGATGATGGTAGAGTATTGCTTCAAATCCCTAAGGTCTCTATTGTGATTTACCTGTCAGAGACTCCAAACACTATCTCTATGTGGTATTGATACCCCAAGTGCCATTACGTTAGCTGGATCATAAGGTCCAAATAGTACAGCAGTATGCATAGCAGCCTGACCTGTTGAAGGCCTTCTCCTGAAACACACCCCAGAGAAACCTAGCAGCTTTCTGAGTAACCTGGCATATGAATCTTAGTAATATACCCAAGTGGAAAATATGCTATTTCCAGAAACCAAATGGGCCTAATAAACATTGAACCTTTTCCTCAGTGGTGGAAGAGGCTTAGTGCATAGCTTATCTTTCACATTAGATGAAATATCACTGCATGCCTCATACCACTGAACTCTTAAAAATTTCACTGAAGCCAAAGGCTCTTGAAGTTAGATTTGATTTATTTCCCATCCTCTGAACTGTACATATATTGCCAGTAAGTTCAAAGTGGTTGCTACCTCCTGCTCACTTGGTCTAATCTGCATAATGTGGTTAACATAATATACCAATTGATAATTTGTGGAAGAGACAAAGAGCCATGGACCCTTCTGATTAGGTTATGACACAGGCTGGAGAGTTCATTTATCTTTGGGGTAAAACTGTAAGGGTATAGTGCCAGTTTTACCAAATGATAGAAATTTGATTCTGGTAGTCCTTATGGACAAATTCTGAGAAAAGGCCATTTTCTTTTTTTTTTTTTTATTTTTATTCGATATAATTTATTTACATTTCAAATGATTTCCCCTTTTCTAGCCCCCCACTCCCCGAAAGTCCCTTAAGTCCCCTTCTCTTTCCCTGTCCTCCCACCCACCCCTTCCCACTTCCCCATTCTGGTTTTGCCGAATACTGTTTCACTGAGTCTTTCCAGAACCAGGGGCCACTCCTCCTTTCTCCTTGTACGTCATTTGATGTGTGGATTATGTTTTGGGTATTCCAGTTTTCTAGGTTAATAACCACTTATTAGTGAGTGCATACCATGATTCACCTTTTGAGTCTGGGTTACCTCACTTAGTATGATGTTCTCTAGCTCCATCCATTTGCCTAAGAATTTCATGAATTCATTGTTTCTAATGGCTGAATAGTACTCCATTGTGTAGATATACCACATTTTTTGTATCCACTCTTCTGTTGAGGGATACCTGGGTTCTTTCCAGCATCTGGCAATTATAAATAGGGCTGCTATGAACATAGTAGAGCATGTATCCTTAATACATGGTGGGGAATCCTCTGGGTATATGCCCAGGAGTGGTATAGCAGGATCTTCTGGAAGTGAGGTGCCCAGTTTTCGGAGGAACCGCCAGACTGATTTCCAGAGTGGTTGTACCAATTTGCAGCCCCACCAGCAGTGGAGGAGTGTTCCTCTTTCTCCACACCCTCTCCAACACCTGCTGTCTCCCGAATTTTTAATCTTAGCCATTCTGACTGGTGTAAGATGAAATCTCAGGGTTGTTTTGATTTGCATTTCCCTAATGACTAATGAAGTTGAGCATTTTTTAAGATGCTTCTCTGCCATCCGAAGTTCTTCAGGTGTGAATTCTTTGTTTAACTCT
Organism: Apodemus sylvaticus; assembly: GCF_947179515.1. Lineage (NCBI taxonomy): Eukaryota > Metazoa > Chordata > Mammalia > Rodentia > Muridae > Apodemus > Apodemus sylvaticus. The sequence goes on from NC_067476.1 coordinate 19,490,389, forward strand.
GTACCCCATTATTTAATAGGGTTGTTCGGTTTTCTGGAGTCTACCTTCTTTAGTTCTTTATATATATTGGATATTAGCCCTCTATCTGATGTAGGATTGGTGAAGATCTTTTCCCAATTTGTTGGTTGCCCATTTGTCCTCTTGATGATGTCCTTTGCCTTACAGAAACTTTGTAATTTTATGAGGTCCCATTTGTCAATTCTTGCTCTTAGAGCATACGCTATTGGTGTTCTGTTCAGAAACTTTCTCCCTGTACCGATGTCCTCAAGGGTCTTCCCCAGTTTCTTTTCTATTAGCTTCAGAGTGTCTGGCTTTATGTGGAGGTCCTTGATCCATTTGGATTTGAGCTTAGTACAAGGAGACAAGGATGGATCAATTCGCATTCTTCTGCATGCTGACCTCCAGTTGAACCAGCACCATTTGTTGAAAAGGCTATCTTTTTTCCATTGGATGTTTTCAGCCTCTTTGTCGAGGATCAAGTGGCCATAGATGTATGGGTTCATTTCTGGATCTTCAATCCTGTTCCATTGATCCTCCTGCCTGTCACTGTACCAATACCATGCAGTTTTTAACACTATTGCTCTGTAGTATTACTTGAGGTCAGGGATACTGATTCCCCCAGATTTTCTTTTGTTGTTGAGAATAGTTTTAGCTATCCTGGGTTTTTTGTTGTTGCAGATGAATTTGATAATTGCTCTTTCTAACTCTGTGAAGAATTGAGTTGGGATTTTGATGGGTATTGCATTGAATCTGTATATTGCTTTTGGCAAAATGGCCATTTTAAGTATATTGATTCTACCGATCCATGAGCATGGGAGGTTTTCCCCATTTTTTGAGGTCTTCTTCCATTTCCTTCGTCAGAGTCTTGAAGTTCTTGTCATATAGATCTTTCACATGTTTGGTAAGAGTCACCCCAAGATACTTTATACTGTTTGTGGCTATTGTGAAGAGGGTCATTTCCCTAATTTCTTTCTCAGCCTGCTTATCCTTTGAGTATAGGAAGGCCACTGATTTGCTTGTGTTGATTTTATAACCTGCCACTTTGCTGAAGTTGTTTATCAGCTGTAGGAGCTCTCTAGTGGAGTTTTTTGGGTCACTTAGGTAGACTATCATGTCGTCTGCAAATAATGAAAGTTTGACTTCTTCCTTTCCAATTTGTATCCCTTTGACCTCCTTATGTTGTCTAATTGCCCGAGCAAATACCTCAAGTACAATATTGAAAAGATAAGGAGAAAGGGGGCAGCCTTGTCTGGTCCCTGATTTCAGTGGGATTGTTTCAAGTTTCTCTCCATTTAGTTTGATGCTGGCTACCGGTTTGCTGTATATTGCTTTTACTATGTTTAGGTATGGGCCTTGAATTCCTGTTCTCTCCAAGACTTTAAGCATGAAAAGATGCTGAATTTTGTCAAATGCTTTTTCAGCATCCAATGAAATGACCATGTGGTTTTCTTCTTTGAGTTTGTTTATGTAGTGGATTGCATTGATGGATTTCCGTATAATGAACCAAACCTGCATTCCCGGGATAAATCCTACTTGATCATGGTGGATGATCGTTTTGATGTGTTCTTGGATTCGGTTGGCAAGAATTATATTGAGTATTTTTGCATCGATGTTCATAAGGGAAATTGGTCTGAAGTTCTCTTTCTTTGTTGGGTATTTGTGTGGCTTTGGTATCAGCGTAATTGTGGCTTTGTAGAAGGAATTGGGTAGTGTTCCTTCTATTTCTATTTTGTGGAAGTTTGAAGAGTATTGGTGTTAACTCTTCTTTGAAGGTCTGATAGAATTCTGCACTGAAACCATCTGGTCCTGTGCTTTTTTTGATTGGAAGACTTTCTATGACTCCTTCTATTTCTTTAGACATTATGGGACTGTTTAGATGGTCTAGTTGGTCCTGATTTAATTTTGGTATTTGGTATCTGTCAAGGAAATTGTCCATTTCCTCCAGATTCTCCAGTTGTGTTGAGTACAGTCTCTTGTAGTAGGATCTGATGATTTTTTGGATTTCCTCAGTTTCCGTTGTTATATCTCCCTTTTCATTTCTAAGTTTGTTAATTTGGATACGTTCTCTGTGCCCTTTGGTCAGTCTGGCTAAGGGTTTATCTATCTTGTTGATTTTCTCAAAGTACCAGCTCCTGGTTTTGTTGATTTTTTGTATGGTTCTCTTTGTTTCTACTTGATTGATTTCGGCCCTGAGTTTGATGATTTCCTGCCTTCTACTCCTCCTGGGTGAAATAGCTTCTTTTTGTTCCAGGGCTTTCAGGTGTGTCATTAAGCTGGTAATGTATGCTCTCTCCAATTTCTTTTTGGAGGCACTCAGGGCTATGAGTTTTCCTCTTAGCACTGCTTTCATTGTGTCCCATAGATTTGGGTATGTTGTGTTTTCATTTTCATTGTGTTCTAAAAAGTCTTTAATTTCTTTCTTTATTTCTTCCTTGACCAAGGTATCATTGAGTAGAATATTGTTCAGTTTCCACGTGTATGTGGGTTTTCTGTTGTTTTTGTTGCTATTGAAGATCACTTTTACTCCATAGTGATCTGATAGGAGGCATGGGATTAGTTCGATTTTCTTATATTTGTTGAGGTCTGCCTTGTGTCCAATTATATGGTCGATTTTGGAGAAGGTACCATGAGGTGCTGAGAAAAAGGTATATTCTTTTGCTTTAGGGTGAAATGTTCTATAAATATCAGTCAAATCCAATTGATCCAAAGCTTCAATTAGTTTTACTGTGTCCCTGTTTAGTTTCTGTTTTCCTGATCGGTCCATTGAGGAAAGTGGAGTGTTGAAGTCCCCCACAATTATTGTGTTAGGTGCAATGTGTGCTTTGAGCTTTAGTAAGGTTTCTTTTACGAATGAGGGTACCCTTGCATTTGGCGCATAGATGTTCAGAATTGAAAGTTCTTCTTGGTAGATTTTTCCTTTGAACAGCAAGAAATGTCCTTCTGTGTCTCTTTTGATGACTTTAGGTTGAAAGTCAATTTTATCTGATATTAGAATGGCTACTCCTGCTCGTTTCCTGTGACCATTGGCTTGTAAGATTGTCTTCCAGCCTTTTACTCTGAGGTAGTTTTTATCTTTGACACTGAGGTGTGTCTTCTGTATACAGCAAATTGAAGGGTCCTGTTGCCTTATCCAGTCTGTTAGTCTATGCCTTTTTATTGGGGAATTGAGACCATTGATGTTAAGAGATATTAGGGAATATTGATTATTACTTCCTGTCATTTTTTGATGTTCTTTTTATATTTGAGTGGTTATCTTCTTTTGGGTTTGATGAAGGAAGGTAACTATCTTGCTTTTTCCAGTGTGTAGTTTCCCTCCTTTTATTGGAATTTTCCTCCTATTTTTCTTTGCAGAGCTGGGTTTGTGGAAAGATATTGTGTGAATTTGGTTTTGTCATGGAATATCTTAGTTTCTCCATCTATGGTGAATGAGAGTTTTGCTGGGTATAGTAGTCTTGGCTGACATTTGTGTTCTCTTAGAGTCTGCATGAGATCTGCCCAGGATCTTCTAGCTTTCATGGTCTCTGGTGAGAAGTCTGGTGTGATTCTGATAGGTCTTCCTTTATATGTTACTTGGCCTTTCTCTCTTACTGCCTTTAATATTCTTTCTTTGTTTAGAGCATTTGGGGTTTTGATTATTATGTGACGGGAGGTATTTCTGCTCAGGTCCAGTCTGTTTGGAGTTCTGTAGGCTTCTTGTATATTCATAGGCATCTCTCTCTTTAAGTTGGGAAAGTTTTCTTCCATAATTTTGTTGAAGATATTTGCTGGCCCTTTCTGTTGTAAATCTTCACTCTCATCTATACCTATAATCCTTAGGTTTGGTCTTCTCATTGTATCCTGGATTTCCTGGATGTTCTGGGATACAAGCTTTTTGCATTTTGCATTTTCTTTGACAGTTGAGTCAATGGTTTCTATAGTATCTTCGGCATCTGAGATTCTTTCTTCCATCTCTTGTATTCTGTTGTTTATATTTGCATCTATGGCCCCTGATTTCTTCTCAAGGTTTTCTATCTCCAAAGTTGTCTCCCTTTGTGATTTCTTAGTTGTTTCTACTTCTGTTTTTAGGCCCAGGATGGTTTTTCTCATTTCCATCATTTGTTTGTCTGTGTTTTTCTTTAAGAGATTTTTGTGTTTCCTCTTTCATGACTTCTGCCTGTTGACTCAAGTTCTCCTGCATTTCTTTAAGTTTTTTTTGCCTTTCTTCTTTATTGGCTTCTATCTCTTGGGCCTTATTCTCCTGCATTTCTTTAAGTGTTTTTTTTTTGTTTCCATTATACGGGTTTCTAGCTTATTCATGTTCCTCTGCATTTCTTTAAGAGATTCATTCATGTCCTTTTTGTGTTCTTCTAGCAGCATCATGAACAGTGATTTTAAATCCAAATCTTGTTTCTCTGGTGTGTTGGCATAACCAGGACTTGCTGATGTTGGAGAGTTTGGTTCAGATGCTGCCATATTGCCTAGATTTCTGTTAGTAGCGTTCCTGCATTTGCCCTTTGCCATCTTGTTCTCTAGAGCTAATTGGTCTTGTCTCCGGCTGGTGTTTCAGCCTCCTGAGAGGCTCTAGGGCTATTTCTGCAACACTGGAGGGCAGGGTTTTCCCTTTTGCAGATTGCTGATGTGCTTTCCTCCTCTTGGGTGCCCTTTCAGCCCTAGTGTTCTTTGCCCCAGATTGTGTCTGTGAGCCAGAAGGTGCCGTTTGCTACTTCAGGGAGCGCTGAGGCTGTATGCTGCAGGGACCTTTTCTGTGTGCTGATCTCTCTGCTGGGCAGCAGAACTCCCATCCGGGTTGGTGCACACAAGGCTAGCCTAGCTGCTCAGGCCCTGAGTCTAGGCAAAAGCCTGGCAGGCCAATGTCTGAGCAAAGTTCCCCTCAGCTGTGAGTGTTAATTGGGTCTGTCAGGTGGCTAGGATGGTGGCGTTGGCGCGCTCCCTGAGAGTGCTGGGAGAGTCTGCTGGGCTAACAACTTCCTGGCCGGGTCAGCACACAGATGGCCCACCGAGCAGCCCAGGGCCTGGGGGCAGTCCAGGGACCGTCTGAGACCCCTGCTATGTCCGCCTCGGGCTATGCCTGTTAGTTGGTTTGGTTTTGCCTGCTAGGTCTCTCTGGCTTCCCGTAGGCAAAATGGTGGTGGTGCGCAAACCTGCCCGGATAAACAACCTCCTGGCCGGGTCGGCACACAGATGGCCCACCGAGTAGCCCAGGTCCTGGGGGCAGTCCAGGGCCTGACCGTCTGAGACCCCTGCTATGTCCGCCTTTGGCTATGCCTGTTAGCTGGTTTGGTTTTGTCTGCTAGTCTCTCTGGCTTCCCGTAGGCAAAATGGCAGAGGAGTGCGCCGGCCTGGGCAAACAAGCTCCTGGCTGGGTCAGCACACAGATGGCCCACCGAGCAGCCCAGGACCTGGGGGCAGTCCAGGGCCTGACCGTCTGAAACCCCTGCTATGTCCACCTTGGGCTATGCCTGTTAGCCGGTTTGGTTTTGCCTGCTAGGTCTCTCTGGCTTCCCTTAGGCAAAGTGGTGGTGGTGCGCGCGCCGGCCCGGGGAAAAAAACCTCCTGGCCGGGTTTGCACTCCGGTGGCCCCCCCGATCAGCCCAGGGCCTGGGTGCAGGCCAACGCCCCGTCAGGCTTAGACCCCCGCGATGTTGGTCTTGGGTTATATTTGCGTACCTCAATCTGATTTCTCTGGTGACCGAGAACCAATATGGAGGCCTCGTAACTGACTGGCGGGAGGCAGAGTTCTGATGTGGCTTCTGTGTGGTGAAAGGCACTGTAAATCCACCGCTGCTTGCAGCCTGGCTGGCCAGCGATGGCCAGTAGTCGTGGGCGCAGGGTCTGCCTGGACCCTGTCCGCTTGGTTCAACTGCTGATGGCCCTTCCTCAGCCATTTTCTTTAGTGTTTTTTTTTTTTTTTTTTTTTTTTTTTTTGAGACAGTGTTTCTCTGTATAGCCCTGGCTGTCCTGAAACTCACTCTGTAGACCAGGCTGGCCTCGAACTCAGAAATCCACATGCCTCTGCCTTCCAGAGTGCTGGAATTACAGGCGTGCACCACCACTGCCCAGCTCAAAAGGCCATTTTCTAGATCATTATCTACATACCATGTACCAGGAGATGTGTTTATCTGTTCAAGTATACTACATCTCTCACACGAGCTGCAATTGTATTCAACCTGATTGAGTTTTTGATAGTCAGGTGTCATTCTCTATAATCAATCTGTCTTCTACACTGACCAGATTGGAGAGTTAAAGGGAAATGTGGTGGGAACCATGAAACCTGAATCTTTTTTGTTCCTGATAGTGGCACCACGTTCTTCAATTCCTCTAGGCCTGAGATACTCTTCATTTAATATTTTCCTTGACAGAAACAATTCTAAAGTCTTTTATTTAACCTTGTAACAATAAAATCCCTCACTACACAGGTGAGATAACCAATATGAGAATTCTGTCAACATCTAAGTGTAACTTTCCCAATTATACATTCTAGGACTAAAAGAAACAAATAAGGCTCAGTTTAGAGATCTATTGTATCTACTGTGAATTTGACTTCAGTCCAAACTATATTATTCACCTGACCACCATTGTTGCTTGTGCTTTGGACTACTTGCCACCTGCCCCTACCTGCCATTGGGGGTTGGTAGATGAGGTGGCACACAGTCCATGTCACAGACTCCAGAAGCAGGTGAGAAACACCACAGCAAGCTCACCTGAACACTGCTACAAGATCCTTTAATACCCTCCACCCACACCCCACTGGTCCCAAGAAGGCATTTCTTCTATATAGCACTTTCCAATTGGCTGGCATTGTCTGTATCTGCAATCCTTGGTCTCTCAGGCAGTTCTAGATGAGGTCCTCCTGTAGGAGATGTTTTTGTGGCTGTATAGTCCCCAGAGTTTACATAGATGTGGCCCTGTTGTTTGTACTAAATACTATAAGTCCTTACTGTAACTAGCAACACATAATACTTTTTTGTGGTCTCCTGGAATCAGTATCAATTTAGAACCTGTATACAATTGACCCTGGAATCCTCGTTTCCTTTCTTCCAGTGTATAGTTACTTTTGCAAAAGGCACTGAAAAAAGGATAACAGTAAAACTTTTAAGTATTTTATCAAGATCTCTTTTCAAGGAAACTTAGCTCTTTCTACATTAAAAATGTTCTGTGTTTGAAAACTGGCTCAAGTATGGAAATTGATTCATGGGCTAAAATTCCCTTTTGTCATGGTCCAATGTATCTATACTTCCTTCTATTTGATATTTTATTCCTAGTAATATCAATCACATAACAATTCAGTTGACTCTTTATCTGTTTCATACCTGGAAATACCATGATTAACTAGTCAGTACCAAAGAACTATATGAACCATACCAACAAAACATGTACTTTCTTGTGCTGACCATTATAGTTTAGGCCATTATTAACATTGCTTTGTGCATGATGGCCATTACAATAACTACAATCCCCATGTCTTTGGTGATTCCACCTGTCCATTGCTATGTAGGGGTTCAATCAAACCTATTATATATTTTTTCGAACTGAGCATCAGCTTTTGCATCTCTAAGGTCTAGACCAAGGAGAGGTATGACATCAAAACATTTCATATGTACTGGTGCTCTCTTAACATTTTGAATCAAAGAACTAGTGATGGGTATGTCTTCTGGGACTTTCTGTTATGGAGGACTAATCCTCCAAAACAGGTTTTACATAGCATACCCCCTCTAGTATTCCAATTTCCATAATCCATAAAACCCCTTCATCAACACTAAGTTAAGGTGTACCAGCCAGACACTGCCAACTCCTTTTTAGAAGGCTGTCTTTTGGCAAATGCTTGAAACCAACCATTCAAACTTTGGATGTCTTTTTGTAAATGTGCACACTTCCATTTAAAACCTAGAATCACCAATTAGAGGACCAATATCAACAAATTCATCTTTATACAGATTTATGTTTCTTCCACCATTAACCTACACTCTTAAATCTATTCCCATACATGTTTTTCATATGTCTGCTTGAAAGAAGTAGCAAACAAATTAAGCTCTTTAGTAGTGTCGCATACCTCTTTATGTAATATACTTTGTATCTTTCATATACAATTCTGCGTTGCCTTAAGTCTTGGAGTAGGTCTAGAGTTATTGTTGGTACAGACTCAGAATCATAGCACTCAGCAGGTTTAGCAGACAATAAAGGATCATTTTCTTTAGTCAAATGTGAAAAAGGCAATATTTCAGGGGGAGTGGTATGAGTGTATCTTATGCTGAAGATGGAAACATATTCGTGTTGTTTCTATTCTGTGAGGGTTATTCTCACAACGTAGTACTGATTATGACTGTACCATGTAAGACTCAGAACCAGTAAGTCAGCATTCATAGCATGTAAGATCTGGGAGTCTCATGCCTACAATCCAGGATTTATGGTGCCTGTTTTATTGTAGGCTCTAACCCAGTATTGATGGTGAAGGTACTGTCAGGAGATAACACCATTAATCCTCTCACTCATGGTTCATCTACTCTGGTAGGTCATCCCATTACTTAGCACTTATTTTGAATGTACTGTTCAAAAAGGAACTCATAGTTCATGTTCTTTAGGAGGCTTATGCCAATAATCCAGAACCTAGATTCATGGTGCATATTATATGTTGTGCTTATGTCTATAAGCCAGCACTGATTTTGCATGTTCTGTGAGATGATGATACTTGTAATACTAGAAGTCATAGTGCATGTACTCTGATAGGATTATGTCTATCTCATAGCTCTCCTTTTGTCAATATAACTCAAAACAATAGACCCATATTCATGATACATATACTTTGTGAACCTATGCCTATAACCTAGTGCTCATGGTACATAAACTCTGGAAAGGCATGTCTGGACTCACAAGAATAGGCCTGAACACATAATATATACTTATGAATGGTTCATACCCAAACCCCAAGTTTTATGTTACATGTTATATGCTAGACACATACTTGTAACTCAACATTCATGATGTATCTATGGTGGGAGTCTCATGTCAGTTACACAGCAATCATTTTGCATGTGCCATGTGCGGTGCAATCCTGTTATTTGGGACTTATTGTGCATATATTCTGGAAGTATATATCTGCAGTATAGCATTCATGGTGTACATGTACAGTGGTAGGCTCATATCTATTCCTAAAAACTCATTGTGAATGTATTTTGTGAGATTTGGAATTGTAAGTCAACAATTATGGCACATGTACTTTGTGACTCATGTTTATAACTCAGTATTTATTGTGACTGTATATTGTGATTCTTAGAACTGAAACCCAGCAGTTGTGCTGAATAGATTGCGTGGGCTTTTGGTTCTACCTGAACATTCATGGGGCATGGACTGATTTTGACTCATTGCTGTATACCAGGAATTATGGGGCATGCATTATTGCAGGCTCCCATTTATAAACCAGTACTGATTATAAACATAGTGAGCAAGAACCAAAACAGTAAGCTAGCACTTATGATGCATGTAGTATATAAGACTCCTGCCTATAGCCCAGCACTCACTGAGAATGTACTGTGTGAGACTCAAAACTCATATTGCATGTGCAATGTGACATTGAAGTTTGTTATCTAGCACTCATTTTGCATTAGCTCCAAGTCCTATGTCTATAACACAGAACTCATGGTAAATGTTTGTTGAGAGGTTCAGATCTATAACCCAACACTCATTGTGAATGTACTGTGCAACACCTAAATAATGTAGACTAATATTCATATTGTATGCATTGTGTTTCCCAGTGTTCTCTGTGCATGTATTCTGGACACACAGCAGGTAATTCAGCATTCGTGGTGCATGTACTGCTCAATCCAGTATCTCAGCTCTCACTGTACATGTACCCTGAAGGTTCATACCTATTTTCAGGACTCAGTGTGAATCTTCTACATGGCACTGAAGATAGTAGGCCAGTGCTAGCAGCACATGTATTGTGGGAAGGCCATACATATAATCTGAGATAATTGCAGATATCTTATGGTGGACTCATGGCTACAAGCCAGCACTCATAGTGTATGTACACAATATTCTTTAAAATATGGTACTTCTTGCATTTTTCCTTATAGATAAATATATTTTTATAAAGGATATTTATGTGTGTGTGAGAGAGAGGCAGGGAAAGAGGAGTTAGAAAAGGGGGAGTGCTGTTGCCTACATGGTGAAGCCAGAGAAGGGAGTCAGGTGTTTTTTTCTATCCCTCTTATTATCATACCTTGACTTTTTTAAACCAAGCTCTTTGACAGTTAGCTCCTGAAAATGTCTGTCTCACTTTGGTTTTATCCATCTGCCTGTCTCTGCAGCTCAGTATTGGGGTTAGAGCCATGCACATACATGCCTAGCTATTATGCGAGTGTTGAGGGTTTAAATTTATGTTTTCTTGATTCCATGGCAAGGACACATATTCATTGAGCTTGTCCACTGCCTTATAATATATATTTAAAATAACTTTAGGGTTTTAGCTTTTGATAAGGTAATTCTCTGTCATAAAAATGATTTGTGCTATATTAAAGAAAATCTTTATTTCTCAAAGTGAAATTACGTTTGTTTTCTACTTAATTCTTGGGTTAAAAAATTGTCTATTAATGGAGGTGTTTGAGGAGACTTCTGAGACTTTGTGAGAAACCTCCAAGCAGACAGACAGCAAGCTTTAACCTCTGGTCTTCCATAATGTGGTATCGTAATCTGGAGTGGATTTTACTTCAGATTACCCATCGTTTTACCCATTATTATTCAGAATTATGGTTCCATGTACCATTATCCTGCTGACTGTATGTAGCCTAAACTCATGGCCTTGCCCTGGTGACTTTCTACAACTTGAATTCAAGTAAAGTTTGCTTATATGACTTTGCCCTGAACAAAGTTGGCTACTGTATGAGAATTTAGCCCACCTCAGTTTTAAGCTCTGCCCCTTGCCAGGTTCATACCACCAAGCAAAGTGGTAGCGTCATTGTTCACCAAGTCACATGAACTAGATTTAGTTTGTAAAATGGTATAAAATATAATAAATTAAAAAAAAAACATTGTACTCTTTAAAAGCAGAATATAGTGGAATTTTTGCTTAGTCTGTGAGTCTGTGATGGCTTAATTAAGTATGAGTGAACCAACAATTATCTTTTCATGTATATAAAATTAAGAATTATATTATATATAGTGCATCCATCAATATATTGATATCCTATAACTCCCAGACTATAACCCGCAGCCAAGGTACTCTCTAATATGGATATCTTACTATCACAAGAAGTAACAGAATGTTAATAACAGTATGCTATTTGTGGCTCATATAATTTGAATCTTTTCTTGTTCACAAGGAAACTTTGAGAGGAGTGAGCCTCTTGGTTGTTTCTGTGTGTGACAGCCTCTACATAGTATGTCCTTATCACAAATGCAAGGGGTTGAAAGACTGTAGCCAGTACTCACACAGCTCTGAGGGGGAGCAACTGCATCCGTGGGGACTAGAACTAGTCATCACTTTTCTTACTCTTACATGGGACATGTGCATACACACATCACAACATTTCATGTAAGCATTATATGTAGAGCACTGATTTGTAAGTCCTGATACTGACATCCAATTATTTTAGGCAGTGACTAGATTGAATATCTGCTAAATATCTGATGGTATTTTAATTAAATATGTATGTAGTATAGATATATTCAAATTTAGCCTATAGCTTTCATGATTTTCAAAA